>NC_134416.1:68056001-68068501 GCF_030867145.1 Opisthocomus hoazin | reverse complement strand
AAAAACTTTTAGTGACAAATTTGGTAGATTTCAGAATATTCAGTTATGTTTTTGTAAGAATGGGTTATCTGATGTGGTGATAACGGCACCATTTTCAACAGCAGGGTGCTAACTTAAGAAATGCCCTTATTTCCACTTCCCTAGACTGTTTTTTCCCCTGTTTGCATTGTGAGGTCCATCTTTTATGCCAGCCTTATCAAAGATGCATTATTTCTGGCAAGTTATAAGTAAAAAGATGAAATCAGGTAAGCCACTGTCCACAATCTAGAAAAAAGCTACATGTTCTAATATATCAATACCACAATTTGCACTCAGTATTTTTTTTCCCAAACTGCTGTATAAATATAGCAATTACCATGTATGTATAATATAGCTAACTGAAGGTATCTTTAAAGGATATACTTAGAAATTATCTATGTTAAGCAACCTATTTAAAAAAAACTCTAATTTTCACCCAAAAATATATATTTTCCACAAACAGAGTGGAGGATAAAGCAGACTTGTGTACAGTTCTGCTATATCCCAAAGGCAAAAAAAAAAATATATATATATGCTGAATTGAAAACAGACTTTCAAATTACTATATCACTTGATCACTGCTTAGTGGCACTAGCGAATGACAAATATAGCTAAATACTTCCAAATGCACAGTAAAAAAATATCATGTCCGTATATCTCCCTGACAGGTCTTCATGCATTTCACATTTCAAAAGCGTGACAGGGATCTTATTTCTAAGATAAATTCCCCTATCTACTTATTTCCTCGTGTATTTATTGTGGATCTAACCTTCTACTACAAGAAATAAATAAGCAGGTTAAGTAGATGCTATCTTTTAACAAATAGTTTCTCCAGACTGTATTACAACTTTATGAATGACAAAATAAATCCCTCATTTTTAAATCCACCACGACGTACATTTAACAGCATTGCACCTATTGAACCTCAATGTGTACTCTATTATTCACACACAATAAAAATGTTAAAATAACAGTGAGAGTCTGTCTTTGAAGTGACAAAAGCCAGAAAAACCCGAATTAAAGCTGCAACTCCATCTCTAACTAACCCCTGTGCATGCCTTTGGTAGCAGTCCAAATAGGGTTTCTGACCTTTCTTAAGGTACCTTTGTACTCTTTTTTTTTTTTTTAATTTTCTTTTTTTTTTATTCGTCTCCTTAACTGGAGAGGGATAGAAAAAGATCACAGAAGGCATCAGTGATGACAGTGATTTCTATCTGTCTCGGGTTAAGAGACAGTAGAGCTGCTTAGGGACTTCAATTTATGTATTTTTGTAAATAAACAACAACTGTTAAATTAATCAGGCATTTTTTGTTTCTCAGAGTTTTTAGACTTAGAGTATTTTAGCAAGTTTCTATTGCTCACTTCCAGCACTTGCAACAGAAACTCACGGAAGAGTTACTGATCAAAGTTTACAATGGTACATTTATATTTTCATATATATGTTGAACGGTCTTACTCAAGCACAGGATACCAACAGTACTGCTGCTAATTTCCTGATGTTTTAGAACCGCCCACAGTTACTAAAGGCCCTTTTCATCATTTTCCTCAAAGAAGAGGTTGCAGTATCGCCAGTTATCACAAACTGGTTGGCGGCAGCAGCAGCAGCATGTGGTTTACAAGGAATGTAAATAAATGTATCCACCCAGAGCTTAATGAGGAATTATTTTTTTCACAGGGTTCCTGGTTTGTTCAACACACAGGATGTCCTTGCTCTACAAGCATCATTTGGTGGAGAAGACGTTTCCCTTCAGAATACTTCTCACACAAAGTTCTCTGATCAAATTTTTTCCCCTTTTGGAGAGCAACCCATATGGTCTGAGCTCTGGTTTAACTGTTAAATCCCATGTTTCCCTACAGAACAAACAATACTGACAAAATAAACTAATTCCAAATTTTTAAAAAATACACTTTCACATGATCCACCAGTGAGGCCAGCATAAATTTCCACCACCATTCAGAAAAAGAAAATGGCTAGTCTTTACACGAACCAATGGAGGAATTGGGGACTGCATTAGATCTCAACAAAATTTACCGATGGTACAAGAAGCCCAATGTACGCCACGTTACACTGACATGTCTGTCTGAAAGTATATACTACAATTCATCAGCACTTCTTTCCAGACATTATATGCCCTCTCTCCCTTACCTTTTCCTGATCCTATGTTCAGTCATCATTTACTCACAGTCCTCTATCTTTCTTTGCGCCCGTTGCTGCCATTTCCTTGCTACTAATTAAAACCTCCTGCACACAAACGCAGCTTCCTATTCTTACTCTTAACCCATAACATTCATATTGACAAATTTATAGTCAACCAATCAGGGTATCTCAAAAAGTAATTAAAGTTAAATTTAACTCAAAAATACACTTGATGCATGAGATCAGCATGTATGAAGCATATGTGTTCTTTCGTCTTCGTGAGCCAACATATTTTCCAGGTATGGTTACATAGGAACTGAAGTACAATTGATGTTTTCCAATTTCACTATTTCTGCACTGGAGACCACATAGATCTTGGGCTCTGAAATCTGACGGACAGCTGCATTTTCAGGACCCGAATAATTCAAACTTAAGAGGGGAATGGGCAGGGAAGGAGTTTTAAAAATTTCATAGTAATTTTTCATCACTGAATCCAGACACTTATTAATTCAAATATCACCATACAAAGTCTGTGCAGAAAATATCGATGATATAATTATATTCATTCCGTCACTTCTTCCTAACAGGCATATACCAGAAACACAAGCTTCCTAAATGATAGCTACAGAAAGGAAATATTCATGCCCCCAACAGTCTTGCAAGTATTTAAGGAGACTGCTATGGCAGTGGGATGGAAATGCTGTGCAATTTGTCTCAAAGCAACACTGAACTGTGGACCATTACAGATTACCAAAAGTGGATTATGACCTTCAGTGACAACCTCAGATCCAACAATCAAATACATTTCTCTAATTTCTTGAAGTTTGCGGCACTTATCTGGCTTTATACTGGTGGCTCACAACCCGCTGTCAAAATATATGTATAAATTTTTAAACATAATTTTACCGCTAAACTGCTCCTGTTGTTAAGCATTTAAAATTAAATAAATAACTAATTGAGTGCCAGTAAGTACCTAGCAAAGGACAGTTTGAAACATGCAGTTTTCCTCAGAAAAGGGTACTTGCATGAAAGAATTGCACGCTGATGCCTTAAAAACACAGATGCACCTTGGAACACCGAGCAACGGGTGAGGTGATGCATCGCATTTGTGCAAAAAGCAAACCAACAAAAAAGTACGGTACGTTCAACCCACATGTTCAAAGGGGTCTGAAAACTTGACTAGGTCACATTCTCAAAAGCATCTCAAATGTCGCCGAGGGGTTCTGCACTGACCAGCACTCACGATCCTTCAGCACGGAGGGGAAAAAAGTGTTTTCACAACTGCCATCGCCTCAACTCTCAGTCTTCAAATAAGATTGCTCTGTCTGACTTGTGCATCAGCAATAGGTCACACGCATCAATTTCTGACCTTTGCTTCAGCTTTGAAATATCAATTTCAAATTTACCTGTCCTAACACACTGGGCTGAACGCCTTGTCTCACAGCAGTGACAAAGTTGGCCCCCTGCCTTCAGGCAGCACAGCAGAGGAAAACGTAGGCCTGTAGCTACCAGGTTGGTTAACAATTCCACTGGTGATACACAAGCTAGAAGAGCATACATCTTACTCTTCAGTCTCCCTTCTGACTCTGCAGTACATTTTGAGATTAACTGTGGTCAAAATTTAGTCTCGTTGCCTTCCCAAGCATTTATGCCTCTGAAAACAGTTATTCTGTTGAGGTGGCAGCTACTATTTTTACATCGTTGCTTTTCAGAATAGAAGCACACTTTAAATTTGCATCTTTGAAATTAAAAACATTTTAAAACATAATCAAGTTTAAACAAAGAGGACTCAAGGTTACTTTATGTGGGAAAAACAGCCTTAGAGCCAGCTGAAAGACATGATGCAACCACCAGACACAGCCTCGTGATTCCTATTGTATTCATTAAGGCATAATGGAAAGTTTTAAATTTATCATCTTCCACAGTGTTATAATATTCTGTCAATTTTGTGACATTAATCTTGCTGCAGAGCTTTTTATAACAGAATCACTTAAAATAGTGCCACAGCCTACTGTTTAATGCACATAAAGGTATGTTTCATTAACACTATGAGTTTTTACTAGGACAAATATATAATGTAGAAAAACTGAACATCTGTATATAATAGTAGCGATTCAAAAGCTTTTATACCAATAAAACTTACGGTTTCATTTGAACATTTTTTTTCTTTACTTAGAGGATTCTAGAACACAGCACTGGAACAGAAACTCTGGATTAATACAGTCTAATGGAATGGTGCTATAAAATGGGCACTTATTTTTGTAGTCCCATTACATTTATCAGTTGCTATCCTTCATAAATTTCTCAGTTGTGACTACAGTGCATGTGACAATGTTTTTACCTAAGAAAAGTTTGGTCTGCTCTAAAACTATTCCGGATCAATCTATCTGTATTCTGGAACATCTCATAGATTTATATCAGATTCTGGGGAGAAAAAAAAATGTATATATATGGAAGATTTTGAATTCTGTAGAAGGAAATAAATCACTCAACCAAATGCTCTACAGAGTATTTTCCATAAGCACAAGCAGCGTGTGGCATTCCAGCAGAGGCAGAACAGAAGGAAGAAGCAGAACTGTAATTCAGTCTATAAATTACACTGAATGGGACTCATCCACGTTTGTAAATATAGGTCTTTAATTTTTAAGAGTAATACACACTGTACTCCAGTTTAGAAGACCAGATTCAAACCACTCAGATCATGACAGTAAACATGGGTTCTGCTATCAAATGGCTGCACATTTTTAAGGAAAGAGAGATGCAACTACCATGAGGTGCCACGTACGTTCCAAAGCTTACATCAAGATGTTCTTTACATCCTCAGGACATCTCCAAAGATGGATACAGTTAAAGTAAAACTTGTATTTAGAAACGTCTTTTTATTCCAATCTTAATTGAACCATTGCCTGTCTTCAAGGATATTAGAAATTTCCTTCAATATCTTCTGAAATTAGAAGGGAAATCAAGATAAACAAATATTTGAACTCAAAACTGTTGGCACCTTGACACCAGTGGTTGTTTTCTGTTTCACAAAGAGAAAACACTTCCTACATTTTAACAGTGCTTTTGGTATTTGCTGTCTTTTTTTTTTTGTTTATTTACTTTGGAAATCCGTCAGCTTTCTACCATAACACTAGCAGCTTACAGCAGCACTGACAGTGACTTGTGTCATTAGAATAAATAAATCCTGATAGTCAATCCAATCAACTCACAGGCTAGGAGATGCTCGAAAAGCAATGGTACATACAAATTTTGAGCTAAATCTTACCATCCACTTTCAAACGTAGCACCCTCTTGTGTAAAAGCTGACCCATTATCCTGCATATTTGCAGGAGCAGACTGAGTGAGCTTTACTGTATCTAAAGTTGATAGTTTAAGCCTCGAGCAGAATTCTCCCAGGAAAAGCTTCCTTTTCAGGATGGACATCTAACTATGTCTTATGGTCAGATCAGACTGTAGTCTAACCAAATAAAACATTTGAAAAAAAAAACCCGAAAATTCTACCAGACCTGAGCAGACAAAATAGTTTCTTTCAGGCTTCTGACAACCCCCATGTTCAAGCGCATGTAATTTTAAAACACAAATAAAACTCACCTCTGTATATTCATTAAGTGCTAGAGAAGATCAGCATTTCTTTGCACATTTGCAATCTGCTGCTTTGGCAGTTTTCAAATTTCTTATTTTTCTACTGCACTGAAGTCTTCTATCCTTTGCACTCTATCCTTCAATTCAAAAAACCCCAGCACATAATGGCTATAAACCAGCAGACACCAACTCTTACTTTGACCCACAATTAATTTCCAACTTAATTAAAATCTTTATTAAAAACATATTTTTTAAAACTCTAGAGGTCTTTAAAAAATGATGAAAACTACTCTTTTTCTAACAAAACAAAGGAAACACAATGAGTTTAATTTAGGTCACAGTGACATCAGAGAGGTTTATTTATTGCCAGCTTTGTTGCATCCAACAAAGCTTTAATCTGTGACATGCTGTAGCTTGTAAAACAGCAAAGTGGTATGGTATCAGAGAAACTACACCATGCCATACATTGCTCAAAACGTCTGGTGTCAAGCACATTACGCTCAGGAACATCATCAAGAAGAAAGAGAAGGGATTTTGGGGGGGTTGTCTATTTGTGTTTTCAGTTTATATTTACAGCTGAAACAGTCTTCGAAAATTCCTATAAAGACTTCACCTACTGAGACACTGCTGGTTTTAGGTAGTTGGAGACAACGCAATGAGGCTGAAAATCAGGGCAGACCTTAGGTTTTACAAAGCAAACGGGTGAGAATCAAGGCATGCTTCCACGAACCACAGAGCTCATCCAGCATCAGACAGATACATCTCAGTAGGACAGAAGGGGGGGAAAAATTGGAAGATTTCAGCACGTACAGGACAAGGATTACTTTGCTTGTTCAAGCCAGGGTTTCATCAGGTACGGAAAATAAAGGAGTGCAGCAGTTAAGTCCAATGTCGACTCTGGGGACCAAAATCCCCTCCAAATCCAGCCATGTTTGGCTGACACCCTGTAACTCCAAGTCTTTTGGAAGCACCTCGGGAAATGCTAAGCCATTACGGACAGATTAACAGAGCCTGGAGATCTACAGTGGCCTGATGAACATGTGGCTGCTGAGAACTTGACTGAGAGTAATGCTTTAACAACTGTTACACTCGCCTGAAAAGAAAATTCCTCTTCATTTTAACCAAATGCATACTGGGAAGTATATGTATTTGTAGTTCAGCTACTTCTTAATTATGTTTAACATATGCTACCACGCTTCAGACTTCTTAAAATATCAGACTTATTCAAATCTCCATGCCAGCAACAGTTTGTATGTGGCGGTTAATTTCTCCTGAGTTCACTACCAATGTGAAAAGTTCACCAGCTTGTGAGAAGCCCAGATTTCCCTGTTTGTTCATAAACCTCCGCAGCAGGGTCTAATTCTAATAGAGAGTCATTTACAGTATAACCCTGTGCTGCAACGCTGATAAACAGACAAATAAAAACTTGGATTTTGACAATTGTACTTTAAAGGTATTTCCTAAAAAAAATAGATCGTTCCACCACTATTACGGCTAATAAAATTTAATTTGCTATGGATGCGTGGGTAGTACGTTTCTTTAAATTGAGGAGAAACTAGATAAAATTTCCTTAGAGCTAGATTAGAAGATATGTTAAATACAGAGAGGTGAAGAATCCCCATATGTTGTGTGGCTTTTTTTTGCTTTTAAATCATATTTCTCAGTCAAGTAAATCTTTCACAAGAAAAAAAAAATTAAAACTTGGAACTTTTTTAAAATCAGTTTTTGCTCAATTAGCATTTTTTTAAAATATTTGCTGTTTTTAATTAACTTTCATGTGAAATCATATTGAATAAAATAAACTTGTCATTTATAACAAAATTCAAAAAGAAAACCAGAAAATCCCCTACAGGAAAAGTAAGACTACTTGCCGAAAATAACATACCACAGACTTAATACAAATTTAAAGCAAGAAAAAACGGTAATATGCCTTTTATTTAATCTCTGCAGTTGATAACTTACTACAAATTGGTTTTTACAAAGTTACTAATTTTGGTATTGTGTTTAGCCAAATATCTGTACAGTCTTACAAGAGAACGACTGTTGGTTTGTGATTTTAATAGGTTCTCAGAATAAGAGTCCACAGTTGTCACAGCAGAGCAATACCAACTTACAGTATGATTTTACTGACATCAGTAAAATATCAGACAAGCTCAGTTTGACTCAAATCAGCTATAAGCACTATTTTTTTTCTAAACCTAATATTATTATAATGCGATTTTTCATTATTAGTCCAATTCAACTTGTATTGAAGTCAATGAGATTATACTGAGTTCTATAAGTATTAGATCAGGCTCTAGGATGATGCTACAGCAACAACAAAACAAGTCTTGTCAAAAGGACTAAGATAAAGTACATCAAGCTTATATTGTTAGCAAATTATTAGTTTATTAAAAACTGAGTTTCCAAATTCTCATTTACTTTTCATGTGTTTGTTTATTGTATCTCAGCTCACATATTCAAAACAACTGTTCATTTTCATTTTACATGAGTTGCTTCAGTCACTTTCATTTTCATGGTTTTGTCCACTGGCACAATATTCGCAACAGTTTGCCAACATTACTGGCAGATGTTTAAACTCAAGTGAAATACATGCCTTATAGTTTTGCTTATGTTATAGCAAGGGGAAGACTGATAATGACCTTAAAAGACTTTACAGTACTTATACAAAATATCCAATTTAAGCACTGGTCAACCTACCAAGACCTCTTTGAAACTTGGTAAGATTTTCTTTTGATTTGCTTGTGATTTGTGCAAAATACCACGCAGCACTCAGTTGGCAGAAAATGCTGAATTAGGTTGACTTCACATTATTTGTGGTAATAGTGGAACCACAGTACAACGAGAGATAAGACTGATATAATTGTTTTAATATAACATGCAAAATGTTGCACATGTGGAGTAGAAGAATTGAGAGCAAAGAGGAATATTATATGTCTGAGAAAATAATGAAAATCCAGCTAAAATTCATGGTCTTTTTAATATCACACGTTTTGATAAAATGCCAAGTGATATTCAGAGTGCTGTGGCAAGTCTTAAATCATATATATTCTGTCTACTGTAAAAACTGCACGTTCAAAAATAATTAAAGCCAATATGTCTAAACTACAACATACAAACTGATGTACAATCTCATTAAAAATATACTGAGATTTCTGTAGAAGGCGTCCCAGGAATCAACAGCAGAAAATGTCTATTTGGGAGTATTATATAGTATTTATCACTATTTTAAATATAATGTTTATCACTAATGTGCCAGCAGAAGCTTTATTCTCAGAAGATTAACTCTTTGAAATTAAACAAAAATTAGTGCACGGAAAGTGCTTAATTGTTTTTCTCTTCCTATTTTTAAGTGGAGGAGGCACCTAACACTACCAAGATATGCATGTATTTTTAATTAAGATAGTACCATTTGAGGCTGGAATTCCTAAGTCAATTTACTATTTGAAAAAGCAGTTCTCCTAACTATAAACACCAGAGGATCAGAGTATTGTTGAACAAATCATTATGCTTTTAACAGCTGTTCTTTTGTGGTTTCTATCAATTTGGAAACAACAGGAACACGAACAATTGACTTTATGCACAGTAACATATTCTTCTGCCAGGTATGTTCCCCAAATCAGTCATGTTTCTGTCATGTCTTACCTTCTTATGACCTAGAGATTGATTTTCTTAAGATCCTTCCAAAGAATTCTAAAGAAGTTTCATTATTATTGTTAAATAATTGGCACTGCCTACCTAAAAATAAAAACAACAAACATGCAACAGAAATTACAAGTCCTCTGCAGTCTCAGATCCAAATACGTATTTCCATTTTGCATGGTTTCATCCTAAATCTTCAGATTGACAAAACAGTAGATTTTCAGTACAGCGGATTACTTTTATTAAACTACATTTCAGTTGTATTTCAATCATATTTAATTACCTTTTAAAATTAAATCAGAAGATTTAGGAGATTAAATGCCATTAAAAAAGATTAGACTATCTTTCCTATTATAGCGCAGTTTTATTTCTAAGTTTTCTTTTCTGTCTGTCCATACCAAAATATGCCCCTGTCAGCAACAAAAAAGTATTTGGTAAGTTCAGACGACGGACTGCCTAATACTGGGTACAGAATAACTCTGAAAGCACTCGAATAATAATTTCCATAACATAACTACAGTAGAGTCAACCATAGCTGATCAAAAAAGTAGGATATTTTTCCACCTCAGGTCTGGTCTGATGAGCCATCAGGCAAATGACAGTGCCATCAGTGATAACCATCACCAGTCTCTTAAAATTTCAGAAAGAAAGAAAGAAAGAAAAAAAAAAATCTCAAACATGGTGGCAGTGAAACTAACACAGATATCCAGAACATATGCACAGGTTTTTCTGCTGCTCTATGGCAACCGCTTACTTCATCAATTCAGCTGAGTACTTCTCCATTCAGGAAGACTGTTCAGCTATTGCTAGTAAAATACCAAATTTTAACACTGAATTTTGAAGGACTCTTATTTCTACACGTTTTTCCAAGGTCCAGAGGTGAGGGTGCTAAACACATTTGCTCTTCATGTACTTATTCCAGGGTCTTGTCTGCTCTTTTAGCTGGAAGCAAGCCTCTGGTAAATTCCTATTTATCTCCTTGCCAATCAAGAAGTGAATGACTGACAGTAACAGAGCCTTATCTAGGACTCCTGTCTGTGGTGCATTCTGCTAAATGATGTCATCGCTCTAGCAAAAGAAAATAAGCAGATTATTACAGTGACTAGAAGCAAACTAAACATTTGGATTTTTGCATGGACAGATTTACACACTGTCTGTCAGATAAAGCACAGTTTGCCTGCTGCTTACACAACAAGAATGTGCCTGACAGCTTCTTCCCAGCTTTAGTATCTGATTACATAAATAGGCCATTCCCCACCATTCCTAAAGACTGACAGTCTGTCTAGGTTTAAAGAGCAATTTCTGACTATCAGCCTTTCTGCCTTGCGCACGAGGCTGATTATCAGCAGGGCACCTCCTGGAGGTCCAGTCAGTTGGTTTTTCTCTGGAACTCAGGATGTTACAAAACTTGTAGCCGCAAGAACATTGAGAAAACGAAAAATTCTTCAGTAAAAATTTACCAGCAGCAATCCAAAACACATCCCCCATCACAGTGAAAACTCTCACTGACTTCTTTGAGCATTTAGATAAAGCTTTCAGGTGACTGCTGTTTTCAAGGAACACAATGACCACATCTGAGGAAGAAAAAAAAAATCTTAAAGAAGAAAACTAAGACAAACCAAAAAATAATAGTAAAAAAAAAGAGCAGCCACTCATCCAGAAGTAACAGCTAACTATGCCCCACCCCCATAAAAAGCCACCTTTTTCATCAGTGGGTCTCAGGAATTCATATAGCATCTCTGTTGTCCAAGCCTGCAGCTGCTCTCCCAAATTAAACTGGAAAATTATCTTCACAACCTTCCGTATGTTTTTTTTGTTATTAGCTGTGCAGCTGTCAGTCTTTTTTAATAATTCTGCTTTTCCAAATCATACCTCAGTAAAACTATGCTTCAAATTAGATGCATTTTACTGTTGCTAGTTGACTCAAATATTTTTAAAGCATGAGCATGTAAAAGACGTGCCATTTTTCACAGCTAAATGTATGCAGGTGTTAATGAACTTATTTAAAAAATGGTTCTAAGCACTGAAAAGGGTAAACACATAATAACTCTGCTGTTTACAATGGTAAACAATTGCAAGTCATAACCACAATATTGTTCCTAGTTATTTCAGCTATAACTTGCAAGGCTTCATAACCAGACAAACCAGATGAAATATGTTGCTGCAGGTCTGCTCTGATGGATCCCTCTGAAATATCCACATTATTGCTTTTATTTTATTATGTACCACACTTCATAACTGTACACAGCAGAGTACAATAAAAACCGCACTACACTCCTTTAAGTACTTATTAAATAGGTCAAAAAGTTACCATAACAAATAACTTGCTCTACTCAGGGTCCATTAATAACACATCTTGTTGGGACTCTAAAACAAACATGGTGGGGGGGGAAGAACCGAGAAGTGTCTGTTCTTTGGTGCCCTGTGCCTAACAGCTTGGACATCAAGAGCATGGTATGTTTAGTCACAGCATTACTCAGTCAACCGCTGCTCTAACATACTAGAATTGATGCAAGATGGAAACTTGCGCTGTACACAGAATGGGGGAAGGGAAAGGGCAGGAGAGCATTTTGACCCTACAGACAAGTCCATCTGATTTGTGAAGGTACGAAACGCCACAAAGCCCCGTGCTTTCCTCCGCCACGAGACCGTGGAGTGCGATTCGCCTGCACTAAACGTTTCCCCTCCTCACAGTAACACTGGTAAAATACTCATTCCTCGGTCTAGGCAGAAGACTGGAAAGCGGTAAAATAGCAGACCCGGGCAGCGGACAAGGACGCGAGAGAGCTGGAGACAGACAGGAGGCTGCTCCAAGGCAGGAGGAGATGGCGGCCAAAGGAACGAAGGGAATCAGGGGAGGCTGCAGGGAAGCAAGATCCCCGAGGCACACGGGATGACGGAGGGGTCTGAAACAAAGGAAGGAAAGCCTCGTGAGCTAGAAGGGGTCGGGAGAGCCCTTGTGGGGAAAGGCCCCGCGCTCCTGGCACATGTCAGGTGCATGCTGATGGCTGGGGCACCGAAGCCAGCCTGGGAACAGGCGAGAGAGCCGCCGCGGCTACAGCGTGTGGATAGGAAGGCAGTAATCCAAATTTTATTGGGGAAGTCAGAGAGGCAAAGA
>NC_134416.1:68013501-68053501 GCF_030867145.1 Opisthocomus hoazin | reverse complement strand
CCCCCCACACGGAAAACCAGAAAAAATCTCCCCAGAAAGTAAAAATAATCTTATTCATCACGGATGCTTAGTGCTTCAGAGTACAAGCTCTAAAGTGAGCCACAGAGACTTGTGGAATGCTCCTATGCAATAGAAATTAAACAAAAGGCTTCTTCCAAGAAGTTGCTTCCCTTTAAATAACTTCCTGCCTTTCTATGTTATTTCAAACCAATGAACTGGAGCGCTAGTTTGTCTTTCCTGGATATCAGGCATTACAAGAACAGGAGCTATCTACATTTGCTCTGCTGTGAGACTTTCCCTCTCAATTATCTCTTTGCAGCCTCAGTGGGAGTATTGCTGCAAGAAGCAAGCTACCTTCATTTTAAAGTGCTGACTTACCAATACTTGGAAAAACCAGTAGGATCATTACCATCTCTATCAGTTATACCATTGTGAATTTTACACTCAATATCAAGCACTGGTTTCTACTTGAGTTCAGCTTTATATACAGCTACTTATCTCTAATTACAAACCGAGCTGATTTTAATAACAGCATTATTTGTCTGAAGTGAAGAACACACAAGCAAGCATATGTGTTTGGCCTCCTTCTGGGCACTAATTTATCTTGTTGCAGTTGAAATAAAAAAGAAGAACACATAATATTAAATCGGATTAACTGTTGTGTGCTGATTTTAGTGTGCAGTAGGACAACACTGCTGCGAGTGCTTAGCTACAAGACACCAGACAGGTCTCCTTTGCAGGGTTCAAACCTCCTAACGTCCTGTGGCAACACCACAAATTTCATAAACATTGGAAGGCGGGTGAACAACATGCCAGGTAGTGTTGGAGTAGAGAAGAAACTTTGAGCATATATAGCAAAGGCTCCTGACATCAAATTTCTAACAAAACAAGCTCCATTCTCTGGGAAGTTGCGCAATTCCAAATCCTCCATGTGTACCAACCAAATGTCCTTCTCGCCAGCTAAGAGCGGTGGCTGTGGGAGAAGCGATTAAATTGTCTTTATAATGAAATCAGGTATCTGTTTTAGAATAACTAACTTTACAACTGCATGTACACAAATGTCTTTACACTTGCCTTCCACCATAGTGACCTGAAATTTCCAAGGACCACAGCTGGATACAGAGTAAGAACTTGGCTGTATTCGTCTTCCAGTTCTATTTCAAACTCTCTGTGCTATTCTTGTAGTAAAAAAGAAACATGAAGCACCGCTTTTAATCACAAAATAATGAAAGGTACGGTCCATAAAGACAAATTTGTGTGTTGCAGCATCACTACCAGCTCCACCATAAAGGCTGTTTCAAAGAGCACCTGATACACTGTGCCTCTAACAACCTCCATCCATCTAATTCTTCTGCAAAGAGATGGCACTTTCATATTTTGCCCTACTGCATTCCAGAAGCAAAACTTACAAAAAACAGCCCTTCTATTTCTGTCGATTAACTGCAGAGCGCACTGTTACACCTAGCATCTGACCCGAAATCAAGATGCCCAGTTGTCTGAAGACAACGCCAGCACACTGATTGTGACCAGTAAGCTAAGGAGTACACTAGCCTGCAATAGCACTGGTACTTACAAAAGATACTTTCATTTTTCTAGGAATCCTTCCTCCAAAGTATGGAATACATAAGGCCCTGCATAACTTATCTCTAATGTTCACTTCTCATACTAACACGGCTACAGTTTAAAGAAAGACTTTTTTGTACCACTTCGAGAAACTTCAACAAAGATTTCTTTCTGTGGAATCACAGCTCAGATAAGAAAATAAAAATGCCAAAACCAGAGTAAGTTTTCAACTGGATGCACCTTGTAAGCTCAGGTGCTAAGCTGCATAAGACACAGCAACTGTAGAGTGGTTTCCGCTATTTTACTAATAAAGTTAAAGTCCTTGCCTTGATATTCAAAACCAACAAGACATTACCCCTTTTCACCTTATCGTAACAGTTACCCACCAGAACAACTACGTTCCACAAACATGAAATACAACTTTTGCACAAAAGGGCAGCATGACACTGAAGACGACACACCATATTTTGCAAAAAGCTGAACAACTCCGTAGAACATATTCCCCCACACAAACACTCCTTAGCTTTTTCCTCAAGCACTTCTTTGTATACAGATAGACAGGTTACAAAAAGGAAATCAGCAAATAGGCACCCAGAAAACGTCTTCCTTTCTCCCAAAATGGCAGAAATAAGAAACTGTTCCAAGGAGGAGATATATTTTGTTTCTTCTATTTACAAATTTTGTGTTTTCCTGCGTATAACCTACAACACACAAAACACGAACCCTCAGGTAACCAAAACTATACTAGAGGTAGAAGGCTCTTGCAGGCAGGAGTTAAGCCATTAGAGACAAGAGGTTATTCTGGTAGAGAAGGCTTGCAAGGTCCTGTCACACTATGCACACAGTATTGATGCCAAATTGTAGGTTTGAGTTTTGTATTCTATTTGCTTGGGTTTATTTCCTCCTCAAGTACAGGTTCTGTATGTGAAAGTATAGTATTGACGGAGATAATTATCTGTGACTACCCAAAAAAATGAAAATTGAAAACCCATGTATCCTCATATTGGCCAACTATTAGCCACAATTTAGACCTAAAACTGCAGAAAAGGTAAGGATTCTCTTTTCCAAACCACAGACGCAGACTAAGTAATTAAAATAGCTAGCTGACTAGAATCAACTCTTGAAGTTGCACTGTAGCTCTTTTTATCTTCCATGCATTTTAGATGTATGAACTCATAATGAAGTTACATTACATCAAGCTATATTTGAAATAGCAGCATAAGGTATACTATTATTGCTATACAAAGTAACATGAAAACATGTTAATTAAGACTTAAGAAGCTACATCAGAAAAAAAAAATTATCGAAAACATTCTATAATAAAGTCCTTAAGTAGACCCATTTTTAGTCAACCTGACCACAAAGTTTGAATACATTGCTGGATACTATTTATTCTAAATACAACTAATAAGATACAATTTTACTTGCAAATTAACCTTAGAAAAAAATGAAAACACATAGTGCAGTATCATATAGCATCATCAAAAATAAGCATGTTGAATACGAAACAGGACTTTACTAGATAAAGCATTATATTGAGAGCCTGTGAGAAAAAACAAGTAGAACAAAAGTCAAATATCAGTTAAAATATTGGAAGACTAAAATCACAAGGCTGTGAAGCTTTTGAAGTTGAATGACTAACAGATGTACAAATTACTGTCATCTATGTAGCAATCCCCACAATTTTATGACTTGTTTGAGAAAAAAGTATTGGTATGAACACTATATGGTTGTTCTGTATGCTCACAAATAGATGTTAAAGATATCTGACCAAAAAAGTAATTCATACATCATATTTTTCGAGAACAAGTGAAAAAGGATTGTGTTCAATTTATCTGAAGTTAAGGCTGTTTCTGTAAGCAGCTAGAAGCGAGCATGGAATTTCACAGACTCGGTCAAAGTACAGCAGAGAACACCAACACAGAAAGTAGCCACTAAAAAACTGTGAAACCAGAAAGTCAGTAGGTCCAGTGGATCTGCAGCAAACGTAGCCAGAGGGGCCTGGGTACGTCCTACCCAAACACCGATTTAAGCCAAAAGTTACTAACAGCAAGAGGACAATGCCCAGAGTTACGGACATATTGTATTATTGTATGTGCTCCGCACAATTTCTGCTCAGATCACAGAGCAAACCCCAGCAGAACAACCAATAAAACTACTCTGTTTTCTGCAACACGGCGTTCCTGAAACAAAAACATCCAGGAGAGAAAGTCTGAGCAGTACTGTTGTCACCTGGCTAGCACAAGCAGCCCCTGCCTGGTAATAGCTGCAGTCTTGTCACTGACAATCACCCTATTAATGCTGTCTTTTAAAATCTATCTAGGGAGACTGATAGAAAATCCAAAAGAGATTAGGAATACAGCTGTCATAACACTGAGTGAATCATGCGAACAAACTCTTTATTTCAAGAAATTGGTTATTGCAACCCTGAAGCTGAGCTGGAGAACCTATCCTTATGTCAGCTCTCACAAATGAGTAGGAAAGTGTTCCCTGCACACATACTCCTGACTCAAGGGACAAGTTGGTAAACTAAATTAATTTTTTTCCAGGGACCACAGACTTCAGCTAAAGCTTCCTGAAATTCTCACCTGCTTGGAAGTCCTACTAGAAAGTTTAGCCACCAGTACCTACAAGCCAGATCAAACCACACGTTGAAATACCAACACGAGAGGAATTTGTTACACTGATTATAGCCAGTATTCCTACTTCACTAAACTAGCACAAGGAGACTGGAACCTCTTATTAACAAAGAAGGGCCGGACTTTTTTATTAATAAATTATTACTTCATTAGCAAAAAAGCTACAAAAAGCAGTCGACGCTTTCAAAAGCTCAGTATGAAGAATCCCATTCATGATCAAAAGATCTTGAACAAAAACAAAGCAAAGCTTTGAACTGGTAATAACATTACAACAATTAGAAGAGTTCTGATTACAATGGCATAGAGACTTAAGGCTGGCAAAATACTTGACAAATTAGATATCTTCAAAATTATGATTTTCATGTTAGGTTTTGAATTTGTATGTTACAGAGTCAGGTATCTACAAGAAGCAATGCTCTAGTAGCAAGTTATATCTTAGCAAAGTGATTTCGAACTGCTGTACTACCATCATTTGAAAACTGAGCAGCTAAATAATATTTTTTCAAACTCATTGTACAGGCATTTGGTTAAACATACAATTGGTCCCATGATATTGCTGGTACACATCACTGACAGGCAGGAAATGAAGAGCAACATGAGGAACAACAGTTTGTATCAACATTGAAATCACCTACTTTGACCACAAAAATAAAAGACCTGCCTTTCCAACAGATTACAGCCTCAAGTTAGCCAGATTCATCATTCCTTGATGTCTGCAACGTCATGTGTTGATTGACATTTCTGATACCGCCTGAACTATTTTCTGATATTACTGCATTTTGTATCATTTCTTAACTGCTTAAGCTAATACAATTGATGCAACTATAATGATTGTCCAGTCTCTGTATTAGCCAAGAAATGCAGGTTCAAAGAAAACTAAAAAAAACCTTGGAGAAATCTTCAGTTAAATTAGTTACCCATCTTGTGTTTTATCATAACCATTTACATACACGTTCACTGATTGCTAGTTAAAGCTAGTGTGACAATTATTCACAAGCTGATGGAAGTTCCTGCCCAAATTCAGGGATGTCTGAGGTTAGTTTCATCAAACAAAGATTAAGACAAAGGTTTATTTCTTTAGTAATAAAGAATTCTCACCACCCACAACAGCATACATAGAAAATAAATTTTGCTCCCTTGGGCATGAATACCTCCGCTCAATGAACAATGGCTTTCACTCTGCTAATTGGAGAACGGAGAGGTAAAGGTCATGTGTAAAAACAACAGGGGATATAAAAATAATGCAAACTAAGGAAATTACGGCATTTTCCAATTGTCAGCGTGACAGCTACCAGTGAGAAATAAGGACATCAGATACACGTGCCCTACTGTGCAGGGTGGGTAACAAGACAGTCTGCACTCCAGTATGCTGGCAGTATGTAAACATGTTTCCCTTCTAGGGACAACGGGGCTATGCCCCAACAAAAGTAATAATCTTTAGAATTATGTTGACCTGGAATTCAACTAATCATTTCAATAGGAGGAAATAGGAAGAGGAAGGAAAGGACGAAAACAGAAAAAAAAGGCTATGAATTAGGTCACTGAGGTGCAACCGTTTGAACCATTCTTCTGTTCTGAGTAAATGAATTTTAATGTTGTTCTTAGTGCTTGTTCATATTTAAGTACTACCTTGTTTAGCAGTTTGGCTGGGTGAAAAATAAGAGCAGGGAACCGAGGAGTGTTGTGTACCTAACTTGTTTTCCACTGGTTAGAACAGATAAATGCAAATAATAGTAAAATATTACCAAAAAAAGTACATGCAGGCAAACTATCATTTAACTTTTTGAAAAATCCTTATGTCTACAGTTGTGTTCTTTTCTTAATTTAAGTGACAGATGCAGATGTTGTTCTTAGTAGTTAGCACTTGTATTAATTCATTTTTCAATGTTTGTACACAGGTTTCAGACCACGTTAAGATAAACAACACTTTCAAATGAAATTATATTAAGGAATTTTTAATCAAGTTTCCCTCTTCCTCTTGTTCTTTTTCCTTGCATCTATTTTAAATAGTTGCCCTGAAAATGCACAGACCTCTGAAGAGCTCTAGACTGTGATTTTTTTTATTCAGACTTGCGAAGTGTTGTCATGTTTCAGCTCTTTTCCCCATACTTCCCTGTCTAGTCTTCAATGTTCTGAGACATGCACTTAAAGGATAATAAAAGAAGACCACATTATGTGTCAAATTAAATGCTGTTGATACTTGCTTTAAGTGTACATGCACTGACATTCTGTTATGGATCAGCTGCTGGACAATAATACTTGCACATTCCCCGCCTGACAGATTGTTCTGTATTTTGTTTGAGATGCTCTAATGTTTCTGACGACCCATACAAGGCCACATATTTCAGCAAATTCTCCAAATTAATACGGAGACCAGTTTACAATGTTTTCTTCAGTAGCGCTCACTCTTACTGATTGTGTCCTAAATAATAAACCATGGCCTCAGGCAGTTTTTCTCAGAATGTTTATGATGAGAACTCATTCATCTAAATCTACTGGCCAATGGAATAAAATAAATCAAGAACTTCCCAAAATATAACAATATTTGTGTTCTCTAGATAATTGATGACTGCAGCTGCACTAATTAAAACCCATGTGAGTTTCATTAATCTTGGTCACTAGGTCCAATTGCTGTACGCCACACCACGATCAGTGCATATTGCCCTTGTGTCACATTCAGGTGAGACTTGACTTTTAGTTAGAATCTCACAATATCATTATTGTATTTTTAAAATCTGAACTATCATATCATGCATACACCTACTGTGCATCTAAGTGACTTAATTCACAACAGGTAAGCTCAAGCAAAAATTCAAAACATTATTTAGACTAAATTGTTTTCAATAAAATGCTTGCCAGCACCCTGCCACCCCATAGAAGACAGTGAGGTATGGAGAAGGATGAAGACTACTGTAATAAGAAATTCTCTATTCAGAGGTTAAAAAAATTAATTTTTATTTAATGTTACTACAGTGACATTCTGTTTGCATACCTACACTTTTCTCTACTGGAAATCAAAACTACATCTTCACTAGAGTATTTCTAGGTAATAGCGGTATCATACATATATTTTCCTGTATCAGAGAACATTTTTATAGCTTTAGATATGCTTTGCTTGTTAAAGAAAAAGAAATGTGTCAAAAACTTTGGTTCAGATAAATATCTACAGAAATAGCTATAACTAATGTTAATAACTAAGCTGCCTTGCAGATCATAAATACCAGGAAATATAAATAACTCCTAGAGACAACTGCACAATCTGTATTTGAGGAAAGGCAACATTTGAGTAATCAATCACACGAAGCCAACACTGTCATAAGCTGAGTTTATGAAAATACTTGTAAACATTTATTAAATGTAAATCCCTCTTCAAAAAGTGTGTTATCGGAGATCCCCATTTCTTCACGCAATTTGGAGTATGTAATATACAGCAGCTGATGAATACAGAAAATCCTGGTTGCAGGAGCTGCTTCCTGCAGCAAAGTCTCTCAACATGCTGGCAATGATACAGTGCGTTTCGAACCAATGTCACATAGAACATGTTCTACAGAACAACTGATAAAGTTTAAAATCTGGCTGTATCATCCACAGCAAACAAAATAGTTCTTGCCGTTAACACTACTTCTTTCGAAGATTAAGGAGTACATTTTGCTTTCGTTTGCTGATTGAAGTCAATGGAATAAATAACAGCTCATATAACTGGGAACAAGTTTTGGATCATTATGTGCAGGCTTATTTTTACACCGTGATAAAGCTTTTGTCAAAACAACCTAAGAACTGACATGCAAATTTAATAAATGCCACATTTCCACAGCAAAGCTTCGCACTGCCCCTTTACAAAGGTTCTTCCCACGTATGGGAAAGGAACACTGGAAGTCTCTCCAGCGAAACGTCACTGTGTGCCTACACCCTCTGTAGGGCATTACAGATGCCATACGTAATTGCATCTGAAGGTCTGAGAAATAACGTGGAAATGATGCTGAAGAACAGCCAAGCAAATCAGTTCCTTCTGTCTGCAACCAACTTACACCTCAGTGCAGGCTGATGGCCCAGGCAGTCCAAACTGCTTGCAGGCCTTACCCAATGCGCAAGGACAACTCATGAGGCTCGGGGCCTTTTTCAAACACTGTCTTTTCCCCAGAGAAAGCTCAACAACCCATACACAAGGACCCAATGCCGTAATAAGGCAGGTGAATTAAGCTGCTAGGATCAGTTCTAGCCTGGCCTTTATCTTTCCTGGTATATCCATATATTCCTCCGATGCCATAAAAGTGAAGTACAGACACCCTTACTACAGTGCAACTACAAATCACTCGTGTTATGGGGAGGAGGTGTGGTACCCAAAGAAAAGACAGAAGCTAAGAAGAGGTTTTGAAAACTGTTCTAGTGGCAGCATCAGGCTTTTCACACTTTTTCTGGTGAAAGAGTTTAACCAAGCAACTTTTAATGGGAGCAGCACTCTTATTTACATGGGGATTTCACTATCCTTTTAACAAAGCGCATAATGACGTAGAATGAAAATACAACATAAAAATGAAAGGTATTCTTTGGAAATGTATGTATTTTACAGTTTAATAATAATAATAAAATTGATAGTCTTTGCCACAGCATCCTTTTTCTCTTTTTAAGCATGGCCATTTTATTCTGTTGCTGATGGTAAAATCATAGATGACATTCTGGACCTCTGCAACAAGCAGATGTTGCAAAATGGTTCTAGTGCCAGCTCTGGTCAGAAAGCATAAGCGAAAAAAATCCGCATATTGCAATGCTTCAGAGGCCTGATTGGGCAAGTTGCTCTTAAACAGCGGCAGACTTCCCAGCAGGGGCTAACCAAACACGTTCTGAAGTGATTTTTTGAATGGTCTATGTTACATTTAACAGGGTTTCCATCTTCCAGTTTTGGTCCTTGATGGGCTGTGTTAATTTATTGTGAGTCAAAGCCCGAGTTGCTTTTGAAAGGAAAAAAACCCCAACAAACAAAAATTTTGATCGAAGAGAACATATGACTCACTCTGCAATAGGAACACTGATTTTCTGACTCCTGTAACTCATAAATAGTTGAATTGATTTCAGTCAAACTGCTAGCAGAGACTAAGCCTGGAATATTTCAGTACAAAAAAGTTTTCTGAAATATTATGAATGAATGAAGAAAGAAGGGCACAAGTGAAAGTATTTTGCAGGCTTCACTATAGCATTCTCCCTGCTGTCCTAACACTTTCATTAAACTAGCTATTAACAAAAACTTATACTGAACTCTTATAGTTTAAGTTTTCCTTTATCCTCCTCTATTTTATTGGAAATCCACATATTCCCAACGTCATTGAAGCATCCTGTTTTCAAACGCTTATAAGCTGTCAGTGTCTGTCAGTACCTGACAGGCTATCTTTGTTCCAGCTGTCCATCTCTAAGTAAGTATTTCCCTTCCATTTATCAAACACATTGTGATAATAACTGCCTCTTCTTCCCTGAGCACAACTTCTATTACCCAAAACTGAACAAAAGTAGGAAGGGATGTTCAACAGTGCTTTCTGAGTAAATTCTGTTTAGAGTATGTATGGATGCATCTAAAGATGAGTTATAATTTGACTTTGCTTTGTCAACAACACGGCACTGCAAATGTTAGCAACAAAACATTTTGACATTATTCCGTTTCAAGAGTCTCCTGAATACTGAGCATTTCCATTATCTGTATTTCAGACTACTTTGCCATATGGCTAATCCACTCACATTTTCTTAAGAAAATTTCATTTTCCACCCTGCTTATATTTTTTCCTTACCTCTGGGTCACTTCGTATTGTTTCTTTACCCATACATGACTGCAAAACCTACAGTTGTAGTATCATCGGATTCATTCTCTGTTCACTGGTTGTCATTTCCATTATTCATAGTGCCTAAAAATTTGTCTCATAAACAGGTTGCATAATTTTACTTAAGCTCACCTGTGAGCATCTTTTTTTCCACTCTGAATATTGGTCACATAGTAAGCATTGCCTCTCGCTGACAATCCTCATTTACTTCCTTTTCCATGACTTCAACAGAATAATTCCACCAGCTCAACAGCAGTTTTTCCTGAACTACTTCCAATGAACGTTTGTAGACTTGTTTTCTAAGACACCAGCCCTCCTCCTCCTCAAACCCCAAA
The DNA here is from genome assembly GCF_030867145.1 of Opisthocomus hoazin. Lineage (NCBI taxonomy): Eukaryota > Metazoa > Chordata > Aves > Opisthocomiformes > Opisthocomidae > Opisthocomus > Opisthocomus hoazin. Next base: position 68,043,157 of record NC_134416.1, on the reverse strand, counting down.
TGGCAGAATCATATTTTATGGAAATTGCTGCAGGAAAAAAAGGACTGCAGCTTTGGGTCACCTACATAGACGTGCTTGAAGTTGTCAAGCAGGCACTCCATTTTCACTGCAATCACTGTGGGGCATACTACAATGACTGCAGCAAACTGTCAAGGATTTTCTTGCACCACGGTCAGTCACATGCATTGCACAATCCACTTCTGAAATTTACGTTTTGTTTCCACTGCTTCTACAGGTAGGTTGTTCCAAAACCTCAGTCCTCTAAAGACTTAGAAATCTTTCTTGCATTTTCAGTTTCTTTCTTCAAGGCCACTTTTTTCCAACTTACCCATCTGCCAAGAATAAAACCATAACAGGTCTTCTTCATTTTCAGTCAGATTATTGTAACCTTTTCTTTTAGGAGAAGATCTCTGTTCACATCTTCTGCTTCATCCAGAACTGTAGACACTATTCTACCTGGACAGATGTCTCATTCAGGCAAACTTCACCAGTATTAATACTGCCACATCCCTTTGCTGCAAGTACTTTGGTTGGTTCACCCTACAACTGCCATTACCCATTTTGTCATACCTGGAGATCATATGAGGATTTCAGTCTGGTGATCAGATTAAATAATCATCCCATTTTACACATATTTCCAATGAGTAAGCCTACGACTTTATAGTGAAAATAGTATTAACGAGTATTTGCATGACCTTGCAGTTCTTATCAGATGTCATCCCATTACTGTTATTCTTACTGTAAAAGCTATGCAGCGTTTACTGTTTGATAATCTGTTTTGAATTTTACAATACCCCTCTAGCTCATATTAGCAACAAACTCCAAAGGACTATTCCTGCAATTTACTGGAAACAATAAGTAAAATTGGTACCAAGATCACCCTTTGTAGAATTTCACCCCTACCTTTTGGCTCACCACTTCTTAAAGATAACCTTATGTTATTACCCCTTTAACTAATGCGTTACCACCTCAGAGTTCTTGTAGGAATCTCTGTAACTGAACTAATTCTCAAATGGCACCTTATTTGATGTTTATTTGAAATCCAACCATACAAATTTTCTTTGTCAGGAGAAAGGGGCATCAAACAAGCTTATTAAAGACAGGTATCAAGTTAGACAGGAAAGACCTGCCTTTGGTAAGCCCATGCTGTATATTTATCATACTGCTGTACTTCCATATGTTTGAATCATTTATTCTCTGATATTTGTGCTGAATCTCTGTACACAGTCTAGAATGCATAATTACTAATCCCTTCCCTCTCTCTTAAACGTTGGTACAGAAATTACTGTTTGTATCCAGTCCCTAGGAGGCAGGTGGGAATTCAGCCACGCTCCACTCGTGGCTGGCTCACTGGGCGTACCGGGAGCAGATGCAGTGGGTCTGGGTGGGACGCCAACGCTGGTGCAAGGTAGTGGTTCTCCTGCTCCACACCCAAGCAGCTACAGAGGAAACGGTTCTACCGGTGAGGAAGAGAACTAATACAGCCCGTCCCCAGCAAAATTCTTCAGCTCTCAGTGGAGTGGCAGGAAATAACAGTCGAAAGCACTGGTATCCATCAGGCAACAGCAAAGGAACGCCCTCATCGCTTACCGGTAAGACAGGTAACTATTTTAGTACAGCACCATAGATCAAAAAAATTCAAGAAAAGTTCTTGTTCTTCAATCCAGTTAGGGAAGAACTTTCGGGACCTGGCATGGGATCTGAGAATCTGTTGGGCTCTACATGGTCAGAACATCTGTTTTTCTTACATTTTCCTCCCATCATTTTAACAGGTAGGAAAGGAATTTAAATGGCAACTACTGCTAAAATTATAAGCTCCTTCAGACTGGAGTTCCTGATGCAAGCAGATTGGATATAAGTCAAGAAGAAATACCCCTTGTCCACAACACAGTTGCTTGCCTTGACTAGAAAATAATTTTTCTTTTCTAATTCCCAATTTCATTTAAAACTCTGGTTATAAATCACTGCCAATGGTTGGACTGACTGAAATTCTAATGCTATACTAACTTCTATTGCATAAACACTACGAAAAAAGTATTTCAGAGTAAATCAGTAAATCCCTTAACTCATTCCATTGTCCCTACACACTGATACTTCAGCGTGCATATTACTGCAACAAGCAATATATTTCCATAAACAGTGAAATTAAGAGAAAGAGTTAGAAATGCAGCCTTTGTGATTAAATTATGCTTACTTCCATCAGTGCAGAATATACGCTGCCAAAACCAAGAAATTATAGTCAAAGAAGTTTTCAAAAATCTTCACTCTCTATTACCATGTTTATCAGACTTTGTATAACTCTGTCACTACACCTTTTTTCCTTGTAAAAAACAGGACAATACCTAAAGATCAAATCAAAATATTGATTTCACAAGCCAAACTCACCAGGAAACGTCATAATAGTGGATTACATTATTTTCTTCAATCATTTACAATTTTCTGCCATCCCTGGTCAAAGAAGTTGCACCTTAACGTTGATCACAAACTCCTATTTTATTTCTTGGCTGAGACCAAATGCTGCCCCCCCCCCAGTTCAGGCAAGTTACGTATCTCTGCAATGAAGACTAAAATAAAAAAAACTAACTACTTACTCCAACTTTTTTTTTTTTTTTGGATTAGCTTACTCTGACTGGAGTACTTACTCTGACTAGATTAAAAGGGTGGTATAGTGATATCAGATTCTTAAAAATTAAGATCTACTGATATCTAGAAGTATGTTATGCAACATGAATTTGGCGATGGGTATATGCGAAGGGCACAAAGAGCTGAATTATCTTTACCCCAAGGTTCATATCCCAGGTTACTTGTTTCTGTATGTTTGCTGTTACCATTCAGTGTAACTGCCAACATGGTTAAAATACTAAGAGAATGTTTTAAAGATGAAAATAACTCATTGTGGAAATGCAATTTCATACACATTAAGGGTTACCGGTGGTTTCTATAAGACGAGGAGTCTAGCTAGTGTTTTCCTTCCGATTAGAGTTCCTAAAATCCTTTCAAGAGCTCAGGAATGGGAGCCGGAGCACTTGAAGAAAGGCAGTGAGCTCTGCAAACCGCACACGCCGAGCCGGGTGAAGTGGAGCAGACATCAGGGCACTGCCCTGCGCCTACGTCGGCTCATGACTCCAGCTCCCATTCCGAATACTGCAAATGCTCCCTTGCTGCATTCATGCAAAAAAAGTGTTATGCTACCACTTCCACAAGGGCTATCCACAATCTAGGCCCAAGAAATTAATTCTCACCGCTGAGAAAAATGCAACTCCCATTAAGGGTAATGGAAATTGCACATGTGCATCAGGACAATTTAAGGCCCTTAAGGAATAGTATCCTCCCTTTACAGATACATGTAATTTTCATTAATACCAATTAAAAGAAAATAAATTCAATAAAATTATGTCCAGTTTCCATAGCACAGAATCCCACACAAAACAACAGTCACCAACAAAGAGTTTTCCATTTTTTTTTCTTATTTAAGCCAGATTTAAATAATCATTTGAATTGACATTTTTAATAAAAAGTAATTATTTTACTCAAAGCAACAGCAGCTAAAATGGAAATTTCAGGCTGCAATTCAACCAATATAAATTGTTCAGGAAGAAGGAAAAAAAAAACTGAAAAATCTAAAAAATATTTCATTACATTTTGCTTTTGGGGCTCAGATCCCACAGGCAGAATGAAGAACACAGGATATGGACAGAGCAGAGGGATCCTTCTGCCATTTATATATCTAATATGTATTACCTTTTCTTTCAACTTTGTCCAGTCTTAAGTAATATGTACACTAAAATGTTTATATTCCTTCCGTATTATTCTAAATTAAAAAAGAAAACTTAAATGAAACTGCAGTGGATACTTCATATTATGTTACTACTACTTAATTTCTAATATACTGTTAAAGGTACGAGCATGAAGTTTGAGAGTAGTTCCATGTTTCTGTAAGCTGCGAGTAAATTATTTATGTATTTATTTATTATGTTTATTATGTTTAATTATTTTAACAGACTCTGAATTTGAAAACAGCACACACAAGCTCACACGTTTGCTATCACCTTTAAGAATAAAGCACAGGATAGAAGGAGACTGTGACTGTATAAAAGTTGTTTTCAAGTAATTTCCGTGCTTTGCTGATTCCACTGCAAACTTATGGCAGGCTGGTCCCCACTACACCCAAGAAGCACTTTTTCACCAACATTTGCCCCCTCCTCCAGCCCAAATCTGAGCAGCAGATCCCAAGGGCACCTCTTTTATCCCAGCCTTAACAAAGTCATCCTTCTGCCAGCGGCTATGCCGACTCTGAAACCGCAGCACCCTGCCAGCTGCACTACAAAAGCGAGATGGGCCCAGTTTCCATCCAGCAGAAGGTATGCAAGAGAAAAAAAATAGGAAAGGAGATCTGGGCCACGTGTCACACACAAACAAACATACAGGCACTGTAGGACAAGTTCTGTGAGAAGTGTCCTGAAAATGAGTTCCTAAAATAATTACACAAATTAAAGTATAGAAGGTCCAAAAGGAGAAAAACAGTAAAAGTAACCTTTAAATAGAAAAAAACGCATAGTTATTTTCCTATTCCTGCTCACAATAAGCACACATACCATACTCAGAGGGTAAATGCAACTATTTAAATATTTATCAAGTAAATACATGTATGGGGGGGGGGTGTTTTATGTCTGATTTTGAGAACAAATAAGTTCTAAAAGGTAAATCTAATGCAATGCAATAAAACTGCAAAGTATGTTCTGACCTTCTACTCTTCCCTGCAACACTTATACGCACATTTATACACACTTTAATAATACATATCCCAGTGGAGTACAACTGACCCCAGTAAATCCTGCTGTTTCCCCAAGTGTGGAATTAAAAGCCTCATGACCAGAGTGAGAGAACACATTTGTTTCCATTCCTGTGATATCATTTTCCCCCCCTCAGACTAGTGTCACCACTGAAGCCCGGGTTACTCCACATAGCCGACTCCACTGTATGTGAAAAAATGTACAGACATTGAAATCAAATCTATTTCTTTTTAAAAAGCACTTGTATTTTTTTTCCCTGGAATAAGCTAGTAAAACATTTTAGAAGGAAAACCAGACATTTTAAAGTGATAGTTCCAATACTGCACACATTCAATAAAACCAAACAAACGTTATTTTGTAGGTATAAATAATAACCAAGCCATGAAGTCCATGAAAATTGTGAGAGTAAAGGCATATGACTTTGTAAACTACATTTTTGCTTAACAAAAACCAGAAGCAGAATATATTTTCTTTTTATAATTCTGAAGATAGCTTATCCACCTAATCTTTTTTTCTAAATTATTTTTCTATTCTGTAAATTACAGCATATGTGCAGAAATGCACGAAAACCAAACAACACATATGCTTTTCTGTTTGTAGCATCAAAGACGATCTGAATTTGAGAAAAATTCACACATACGCTTGTTCGCTCTGCAAAAGAGCTGAAATTTCCCTACTGTATATGGGAGAAGTGAAACCCTGCAAGCGAACTTCCGACTTCAAAAGTCAAAATTACAACAACTTGAGCAAACAATATTTGTATTACCTTCAGTTGCTGGTCTCCAGTGACCTATTCTCCTCCTGCCCCAATAACCTGCTGCTATACTGGGTCAATTGTTTTTCCCACCCTTCTCCCTGCACTTGTTTCCCCCTTTCCCTTTCATGCGTCACCTCTTCTGTCACCATCCTGAATGCTTAGCATTTCCTTCTCTCTTCATTTTCAGTTATAGCCTTCCACCTTCCAAACCTCTACCCAAACCCCATGATTTTCCAGAACAAGCTAATACATAAGCACCCATAGGACACTTGTATTTTAGTATTTTTGGTCTGCTTATGCTTCTTATTCTTCTTCCAGAGGACCAAATATGCCTCAGTCTGCCCAGGTCACAAGATGGTGATGTTGTTACAATGCAATTCCATAAATGATCTTTTTGAAATTGCATCGTAACATCTGTCTGCATTTCCACACAGCAGACTGACTGAACAGAGCCTTGGCCATTGCTGTAATATTTGGGTAATATTTCCCATCTGATATGCTAGTTCACAGGGGAAACCAACTATACACATATGAATCACTCACAGGGAAGCTGTGTGCCTCAGCGGAATGGGCACTATACGAACAGCCAGGAACTAGGCTTAGTCTCAGTTCTGTCACTCATGTGCTGACCAGCCTTAGAGAAGACAGTTATTTTATGAGTGCTATTTCACGCAAATTCATAAAGAACGAAACTCACGAGGGACAGGTGGACATTGCTTCTGTACCATGACAACCTTCCAATTTGTAAGCTGTAGCTCACCTCCAGTACAGAAAAACATCACTGTGAGTCTTCTGGCTTTCAGACAGTCTTGTCAAAACCAAAACAATTATAGTTGGTGTGACATGCCCGTCACTTTATTACTAGGACTCTGCGTATTGCGAATGCCACACACTACAAATTGCTTCATTCCCCTCTCTACTTATTTTTTCGGTATTGATTTTCTTAAGCAGTTAAAGAACATGGTCAACATGAGCAAGTAACAGTGGTGACTTAAATAACAGAAAGAAATAACCTATGTAGGAATGAGTGTAAACCCATTGATGTCCACCACCTTGAGAGTGCTGACAATCAACACAATGTCTTTGTGTGAAATGTTTTTCATGTTAACCTCCGATTAAGCTGAAAAGTTTGTCAAATTACATGTAAGCAGACAAATCCCTACTGACCACTGAACTGAGGTTCGGGCCTGTTGCCTTTTTGAGCAGGTTTGATATTGCTCTGCTAAAGTGTGCTGTAGTGATTGCAGTTTCAGGCAGTGGCTGAACAAGGAGATGACTTGGACTATGACAGACAGCACTCCACATCTAGTTTAAGAGCAAGTGGCCTGCACAGATATCTAGGCATAGCTGAGGGGTGTTTTTTTAATGAAAATCTTAGAAACCCAAAGGAAGAAGGTAGGAAAAATACCATTAGAGATTACAAGGAAAGACTTCAGTAGGAAGTACTACCATTTCTAAAACCCAAATCATGCCCTGGAAATAAATCAGTTCCATCTTGTGTGTGGGGAGACCCCACTTTTTCGCTAATTCACACCTTCATTCAAGGTCAGTTGGTAGAATCTGGGAATTTCAGAAAAAAGTTAACACAGAACTACGCACTTCAAACTCCTCCACACCTTGATTTGTTCAAGATAGAAGAGCCTGTAAAATGACTTGAGAAATAAATAATCAAAATCCTTTCTGTTGTCATACAGTACTGTATATACACTACTCAGTCAGTGCTATTCTCTGCCTCTACTTCCAAACTTTAGATTAAGAAACAGATCTGATAAAACCAAGAGACCTTCCCCTTCACCTCCCCACAATTAAACTCTTTTTTCTTCTTTTAATTTGGAACAATTATGCAAACTCAGATGAACATCTCTCATCTTGAGGCCTTGATGAAATTCTAATTTATTTCTAGACATTAAAAAGAGGTCATCTGGGAAGAGAACGTACTTGTGTCAGGACTGGATACAACACCAAAGGGCTTCAGCAAACTTACTTAAAGTTAAAATTGTGAATTGTCCAAGCCAACTCTATTTATAAATTTTACCTCATCATCTTCCAACAATATAAAAAAAAAAAATCCTTGAGACCGCTGCAGGTATAAGATAAATGTCTATCTCAAATCTTTATCACCAAAGCTCATCCCTGACTGTCCATAAGCTCCCAAATTAACATGACCATCGTCATGCTCAGAATTCATATCACATGCTGTGGTGAAGCCTGTGCTGGGGGGCGAGCGTGTGGTAGGGCAATGACAACAGAAAGAAAAAAAAAAAAACAGAAGCCATATTTATTTCTGTTTCACTTAAAGAACAGCTGAAGATCAACACATTCAAAACTAAATCAGCAACAGTTAGAGACACAAGAAAAAGCTGCAGCTCAGTTCTCTCTGAACACTTCCCAGCTGAGGGAAAATCAACATTGCCAGGAAACATTTATCTGGACTTCTTTTTCCACGCTATTGGTTTGCTTCATTTACTCACATGCTGTTCAGCAGAGTATGGAATTGACACTCACTGCTTTGTCAAAGGTGACAGTGCTAAGAGATCTGCAAGCAGACGTGGCTGAGGAGACCACGAGCCTCGCTGCTGAAGAAGGCTTCTCTCTGACAGGCCTGAGCTCCAATCTGCAGGCAGTCTCCCAGTTGTGCAGAGACACACTCCTCTACCACAGAAGTTCTTTCTGGTCACAGTCCGTTGGTATTTTATCACAAACCTCTTATATACTTCACTTTATAGCACGGACTATGACCAGAACCTGCAAGGAGTCCTAACCATCCCCCTCAGAAAACCAGAGAAGCAGCAAGACTTCAGAAGAGAAACTCTCTTTACCTGAGAACTTCAGGTAGACCTGAGTTGGTGCCACCTGAGACACCAGTTCTGAACCCAGGCATAGGATCCCACACCAGAGTGCTTCTGAAACTCCCAAAGGCTTGGTATCCATGCTGGCAGGGTACGGAGCAGCTGCAGTGTTTGAATCACACCAGTGATTCCCTCATGGTCGATCACACACGGTAACAGGGCTTCACTCAGCACAACAGTCTCAGCAACATCTTGCTATAGGAGAAGCAGGTAAGTTATAGAATCAAAGAACAGTTTGGGTTGGAAGGGACCTTAAAGATCATCCAGTTCCAACCCCACTGCCATGGGCACAGGGACACTTTCCACTGGACCGGGTTGCTCAAAGCCCCGTCCAACCTGGCCTTGAACACTGCCACGGAGGGGGCAGCCACAGCTTCTCTGGGAAACCTGTGCCAGTGCCTCACCACCCTCACAGTAAAGAATTTCTTCCATATATCCAATCTAAATCTACCCTCTGTCAGTTTAAAGCCACTACCCTTTATCCTATCACTCCATGCCCTTGTAAAAAGCCCCTTTCCAGCTGTCTTGCAGGCCCCTTCAGGTACTGGAAGGCCACAATCAGGTCTCCCCAGAGCCTTCTCTTCTCCAGGCTGAACAACCCCAGCTCCCTCAGCCTTTCCTCATAGGAGAGTTGTTCCATCCCTATGATCATTTTCGTGGCCCTCCTCTGGACACGCTCCAACAGGTCGATGTCTTTCCTGTGCTGAGGGCTCCAGAGCCGGACGCAGGACTCCAGGTGGGGTCTCACCAGAGCGGAGTAGAGGGGCAGAATCACCTCCCTTGACCTGCTGGACACACTGCTTTTGATGCAGCCCAGGATATGGTTGCCCTTCTGGTCTGTGAGTGCAGTTTGCTGGGTCATGTTGAGCTTCTCATCAACCAGCACCCTCAAGTCTTTCTCCTTAGGGCTTCCCTCAATTCATCCTCTGCCCAGCCTGTATTTTGTCTTGGGATTGCCCTGACCCACGTGCAGGACCTTGCACTTCGCCTTGTTGAACCTCGTGAGGTTCACACTGGCTCACAAAGTCCTTCTTTCCAGGCCTGCTAAAGATTTTTGCTTAGCACCAAAGACTTCATATGCAAATTTAGTAATCCAGAGTCACTCGGTTCAGTTAGCAATAGCTCACAGTGTTAGGAACCAGCAGATACCAGCTGTAAGAGCCCAGAGGTTTAAAAAAAACCAAAACAAACCACCAACCAACCAACCCACCCTCCACGTCTCCCCCAGCCTCTAGCCAAATTCATTCACTAGGGGACTATGAAGCATCCCTGGCACTGAAGGGATCAAGCTGTCGCACCCCTGAGATCTGGAAAGAAAGGAGCAACCTACTGAGCTCTCGTTTTCCGCAACAGCCAAACGCAAGGATACTTCAGGCCTGTCAAAGCGTCTTCCTCTACTCCTTTATTCAAACCATGAAGGAAGAAACCACGGCTGGCACAGAGCTGAAGACACTCATTAGCTGAACAGTCCTTGAAAAAAATGTTTCAAGCTGGACTCAAAAAGGATGGCAGTAAGCAAAACTGAAGATATAGTTCTCATATCCCCCAAGGGGTTATAGAATTTTTGGTGGTGTATGTCAGCAGATCAAAGCTGTTTTCCTCAGAGTAATCTACTTCCTAAATAAAATAAATGTGTATAAAGTACTGGATGGAAGCAGAATGCCCACAGCTGAATGGCACCTAGCTAATGGGATATATTCAGCAAGAATTACATCAGTACTACTAAAAGTTATAATTTATCTCAACAAAAATGCAAGAAAAGCAACATCAAAATACACATAAATCAAAGAAATGAGAATAAGAAAACAGATTTTTGTTGCCACGGGAACATCCATATCATCAACACCTAGCATTTAGGAATAGCTGGTTTTAATGTAAATAATAAAAAGCAACATGTATCTTCATTCCTGTAAGAGTAACAAACATTACTGGGATTGACAATGAAATTAAAAAATGGGATGCTGAAATGATGGGCCAGATCCACTCCACAATTACAACTTTGTATGCCTGTCACACAAGTAAAAAAATTAACCTTTTAATCTTTAGCTTCATCCATCCTGATTCATGCTAGAAAACAGCCTAATACATATACTTAGTAAACACAAAGAATTCCTTATTTAGATGAAAAAGACAGACAACAGCTTCATATTTTTGAATAAAGGAGATGACCTCAAGCAATATCTTCCACTTACAGTACCTGAAATCGAGACATTTGAAGCCTACTCTGTAAAAGATGCACACAAAGAAAAATTGAACTTCAAACACCTTCCATGCATTTCACTTATAATTCCTCAACTCTTAGAGATCTAAAAAGATTTATCATACTAAATTCCCTGTAGATGATAGGCAGCCAAACATTGAAATGTGACATCCAGAAAGGTAATTTGTCCTTATAAGGACAGTCCACATCCCTAAGCGTTCAAGCTGTCATCTTATACTTTTAAACACTTAGGGTTTTCGGATGAGCAGTGATAATTCTTAACAAAGCAGAGAGGTCTCAATTTGCAAATTGAGTAACTCATCGAATAAGAAAGTTGGATTTGTAATAGAGTCTGACAGATGTCTGCACCACGACATGACAATGACAAAGTGCCTCTGAAATTTTCTCTTCAAAGATGAAGTTTCAGCTTGCCTGCTTTCACCTGTAGAAATCCAAATAATATTTTCTGATTATACAGGTGAAAAAAAATTTTGTTTCCGCTACTATCCATTTACATCCAGCAAATAAGTTATGATTATAATACCAGGCTCTGATCATGAGAAGCTCCAGCAATAATAATATTGCAGAACAATGCTTAAGAGTCCCTGGCGGTACACGAAGATGGCAGGAAAAAAAAAAAAAACCCTACCCAAAACAGCTGTGGAGGAAGCTATTTTCTTGAACACAAAATTATTTTCTGAATTTTAAAATAAAATTTTACTGTGTTGTTACAAACCACAATTCCTTGAATTTTAACTTAATATGCGTATGGCTTAAGAGAAAATTTATTTTAATCATATTCAAATGTATCAACATGAACTGAGAGTTCATAAGTTATACAACAAGAATTTTTCTCAGCAAGCCTGTTCAAATAGGTTAATACTCTTCCAACAAGCACTGCGGTCAAAGAAAGTTGTCACTGGTATGACTTTACAGTGTTTTCACATGCAGGAATCACTCAAATACTTAAAAACTTTCAAAATGCTACTGGAAAAGTGTATTCGTGGCCCCATTTAATGAACACCAGTGATGAGGGGGAGCACGGAAAGGTCAATCATCTCCCAGTGGTGGTAGAAAATGTACTAATGGAGCAACCACTAGGTTTTAGACAGTCACAAGTAAAGAACTGCTTCACAGCAGCTGGTTGTCCTGCTGGGCCTGAGCAGCATAGCAGGAGAGGCAAACCCAAATCCTGCGACTGTTATGAGCCTAGCTGCTTTTTGAGATTCAGACAGTTTTGACAGGAGTTAACAGGTGAGAATGCCTCAGTCCATTAGTTCTTCTTCCTCAAGGTAGGCCGTGGTTGTGGTAAGAACCTGAACTCAAATCCTACTCCAAAAAGGCTAGTCATCGTACAGCATTAATTCATTTGTATGTGAAATTCTTTAATCTATCAAAATCAAAGGATCAGAAGAAATAACAGTGTCTCAAATTATTTCATATGAAAAGCACTGACAAGGATTGGGCACATATACACTACTAACAGCTAATAAAATGGCCATTTTTCAGTCAAGTATGCATAATCCCTATGCAGCTCCGTGCTTTAAGCTGCAGTGTAACTAGACACGTAAATACTGCTGTGTCTCACACTGCCTGTAAGTGGCAAGGAACCTCCTTAACTACTGGAATAGGACTGAAGACCTCAGTCAGTGACAGACATTCATTCCTCTTCAAGGACACATAGCTAGAAAGAATGAATAGAAAGTGGCAACATAATATTCTTCACAAGATTTCACTGTCTCCTTAGGGCGTGGCTTTCTCAATTGTACCTAGATTTACATAATTTAAGAGATCTGGAATCATTAGCTGCAATGGAAAAGTTTCTTACTCCTACAACTTGGAGAAACGCTGCAGAGTGTGCTGCTTAGGATGAAAGTGTAACAGCAAATAGCATTAAGAAATGCCAACGTGGTCAACTCTTAATTTAAAAAACAAACAAACAAAACAAAGGAATATATAAGGTGGATTCATAAAAAAGGTTTAAACATTTAGTGGTTAACATAAACACTATTATTAAATAACACTTACTGAAAATAAGGAAGCAAAACCAAACAAAATACCAGGTTCAGATCTTAAGCTTGTGTTAACTATGGTGGAGCTAAATCACTGAGAAACTGGCCAAAAGAGTTTGGAAGAATAATTGAAATAAAGTTATGTACCAAGTATATACCAACTTTAAATTTGAGTTCATAAAAACAATGTCCTCTGAACCAGTTATTCCATATCTGCTTACTGAAGTGTTGTGAGCTGTAAGTCTTTCTCCGAAGCAGTTACTGGAAATTTCTAGGGGCAGTACACAGGCCAAAATGAACCACTGTTCTGACATCTGCAGCAAGTCCTATAAACTACTTTTAAAAGATTTACTTCTTACAAGAGCAACAGCCAGCACAGTCTCTCCTTGGGTTCTGCTACTGCAGACAGTGACTGATGAGGGAAAGTTAAATGACTAGTAACTGATATAGCCAATTGTTGATTATAGTAGACGATGAGGCTAGATCTTCTGTGTCATTTCACTAAAATGAATTGTATTCTTGTTAGCCCAGATTCTCACTAAATAGCATTAAGAAATAAAATCATGCGATTTCTGCCCTCCTCCCACCCCATTCACCTATTTCTTGTAGTAGACTCATGCCTTTACAAAGCAGTTAAAGCGCATTTAGAACATATGATGCCTAAAAAAAATGTAAGACCAAACACACGCAATGCCAAGAATTCAGACATGTTTTCCAGAATGTGTATATTTTATGACGAACTCATATGATATGCAAATTCAAGGGCTCAAAACCTGGTCAAACAGTGAGCATAATTAAGTATAGAAGCATTTTTGTTGTAAACATCTCCAAAAGGTCAGTAAAGTTAGCTAAGAAAGTTATATGAAGGCTAAGAAACTTATATGAAGATCATTAGTGCTATATAAAGTCATCCATCTTACACTCTCTGGCTGTAAATGGCATACAACCTACAGACAGTTACGGTTTCTCTGTGCCTCTTGAGATTATGAGTTACTTTGTCTTCTACTGTGGGAATTTCCCCTGTCCCAGCTGCAGTAGCAGGCATTTGCTACCTGGAAGAACTGTCAATCCCACACATCCATTTTACGAATCTGTTACTGCAGAACTGAATGCACTGATGAAGAAAACAGGTGAAACTGTGAGTGTTCTAGAAGATCTAAACACATCAGCATGTAACATGAAGACTGGCTGAATTCACAGCCATGCAACTGCTTTGCCAATACACCAGTAGGCAAATAGTTGAAGAAATTCGTCTGGAGACATGCTGAGCGTCTCAGTCAATTTTTAACCCACTTAGAAATTTCCTTTAAGGCATTGGAAATTCAGCCAGAGATGGAAGTGACTGAAGTGGTTGCACAGTCATGAATAGGATATCCATGTAATCAGAAACCCAGGATCCCCACAATCATTAACGCTTTCCTGGTATATTTGGAAAAAAAAGAAAAAAAAAAAACAAAACCACAAAAACAATCACAGGGGAAAAAAAAAAAAAAAAAAAAACCACACACACACACCCACCGAAAAGAAAACTGCTAATGCCTTTCCAGGGCAATGATGCTTCCATAGCTTCTCTTGGCGACATGTCACTACCAGATAGACGAGTGGAAATTCTCCAGCTTGTCTGCCTCTCAGTGCCAACTCCCAGGAACAGCAAGCCTCACTGCTGGAATGAGATGCTACACCTGTGCGATGCTTTTTAACCTGTATTAGGGGTAATTGTTGTCTTCTGCTATTGGAAAAGTCTATATATTGCGGCTGTACTCGTGTTATCGGGCATCTGATCAATAAACTGGCAGTTTTGTAAGCTGTCCCTGATTTTCTATTCATCCACCAACAAAGCCCTTCCTTTTGGCTACAGACATTATTCCCCAGCTCTGAACTGGATATTCATGTCTAAATTTAACTTTATAATCAAATAATAATCTAGCAACATTTCTTTATTTTTTAGAATTCAAACATGATCTCACATAATTACATACAAAAGGAGTAGATGAACAAAACAACCCTGAATCCTGCACGCAGATAAAGACAAGGTACAAACACCAGCTTTACATTAAATGGTAAACTAATATAAATTTAGAACCCATAAATAAATACACTTAAGACAGATGGCTTCTCATATGACGACACAGACAACACAAATCCCTCAGTCCAAGCACCAGCCCCTTTTTAGCTAAAAAGCAAGAAGATCTGCTCCACATGGATTGCAGTGTTTTTTTCTCCTGTCTCAAAGTTAAAGGTACCCTGTACTGCTTACCAGTAATCTTCTGCACTGGATTGTTTACACCTGAAGATCTACCATGCTTTTCCCATACTTTTTAAGGCTAAATAGAGACATTCTGGTATAAAAGGCTTGGAAGCTGGGTAGGTTGCCAGGGTACCTACTCATCCAGCTCACCACCCTAGTGGTGCTCACAGCATGATGAAAGTCTATTTCCTCACATCATCTACCTTGCTTTCACCATTTTCTCTTGAACCCTTCTACTGGACAAAGTCGGTCCCACAGTCTGTACCTCTTTTCCACACATACTTCTAGTCACAGGGAAGGATGGGATCTGCTGCTTTTAGATCCTGAAAACAAACGGACAAGGCTCAGGTGAGTCAATGCAAACTAGCCATAAGACATCAAATTAATTACCACCAGATCTAGATCTGTCCTTCAAATAAGGAAGTAAGCTGAGATGATTCCCCTGGTATAAAATCCCGAAGCTCCTGCCTATGGGCATAACTCAATACAGATAGCAGCCTTTGCACTGCAAGGGCAAATACCCCAAAGGAAAGAAAATTATGTCCTCAGGGTGTCTGCAGTGGCTGCCCACACCACCTGAATCCTGCTCTCCTGTATGCCCGTCTTGTCCAAACTGCTTTCCTAACTAGCTTCCATTCTCATGTTTATCTGTTTTAACATTTAATTCTCAACACTTTTCTGCCACTGAATATTCATATTTTGCATATTTTGAGATGTTTTCTTTTACATATTTCCAGAGCACCAAATTTTCTCTCTTGCCTGTATTTCCAACCTCTTTCTGTCCTTTTGTATTATAACCTCCTCTGTATTTGTTCAATATCCTAATTTTATGACCATCTGTGAATGTAATTAATGCAGCATTCAATCTTTCCACTAGATCCCTAGTAATATGTTATATTTACTTGTACTGCAAATCCTAGAAGCACCTAGTTGCCACATTCCTTAAAATCAAGGTTTTATCATTACCCTTTACTGACCCTACAAGTACTTTTTAACGCAGTCAACAATTTTTACAGGGAGTAATGTTAACCAAGTTTTGTCAGGTATAGCACTAAATACTTTCTTAAAAGCTTACATTACATAAAATATTATTCCACTGAATTATTAAAAAAAGTTTTCTAGCATAAATACAACTGATTTCTGTATTTGTCCCATTACCCTTCCTTACTAAAATATGAATTTACACAAGGACAGTTCTCACACGCACACACACACACACTTCATGTCCAGTCAGCTGACGAGCAGATCGTTTACCAGCTGTTATTAAAATTAAATAGAATGGCTGGTAAGAAAGAAAAATCTAAAAACATTTTCCTGCCACCTCCCTCTTTTTCTCCCAGGTTCAACTTCTTTCCCTACCCCAGTGCATGGCTCAGCTTTATTTGCCCTGCAGTGCAGAGAGATGGGGAACAGGAGGAGGGAGGCAATCAGTTTATAACATATCTTCTCTGCTGCTCCTTCCTCCTCCCGCTTTTCCCATGCTCCAGTGTGGATAGTCTTCATGCACTGCAGTCTTTCAGGATAAGCCTGCTCCAGTGTGGACTCTCCTCAGGCTCTCTTTAGGGAATATCCACCTGCTCTGGCGTGGGGTCCTCCAAGGACAGCAGTGTGCGTATCTGCTCCAGTGTGGTCCTCCACTGGCTGTAGGGGAACAACCTGCTTCTCCACAGGCAGCAAAAGAATCTCTGCTCTGGCACCTGGAGCACCTCATACCCCTGACTGAACTTACCTTGGAGGTGCCAAAGGAAAATGCAACCAGAGAGAAGTAGAGTGCCTCTCTCAACAGAGCTGATGCTCCAAATAGAACATAAGGGGAAAGAAATCATCCAATTGATCACAAGAAAACACCATGATACCACATAACATGAGATCATTTTGCTTAAGGACAGCTGTGAGAAGGGCAGAACAAAGGTGCAAGGTGGTATGCATACCAAAGGAACTCCTATCAGTGTTCATTTCTTAACAACTTGTACAGCCTTTCTGGCCAGCTAATACAGGGAATGCCAGCAGGTTGCTCCTCAGCCCCGTGCAGCTCACAGATTATTCAAGCACAGCTACCATCCTGGAACTTGGTCAGATGGAAAATGGCACAGGAACTTCCAGCTAATGCACATTGGAAGGACCAACGCCAATGTCATTATGGAGACTAACACCCACTAATTCAGCCCTGAGAGGGAGCTTTACGCCAACATCGCACCACAGTGCAGCCAGAACTTTGGGGATCTCCCAGCTGCAACTCCTGCAAATGCTGCAATCTTGCAATCTGGACCGAGAAATGTGCCACGGGCCTTGTGCCCCTTAGTCATATAAGGGTCTGAGTAATTAGTTCAAAGTTAGGTCATATCTGCGCTAGAGTTTTTAGCTGGTTCCTCAGACAAATTTTCTTCTCCTCCTCTAATTCCCTTACAGCACAGCAGGGCAAGCACATATAAAGGTGCCTACACAACTGCTCCTTTACACAGATTTACTTAATAGTTGCATTTAGCAAAACATTGTTATCATATTTACTCCTCTGCTTCCTTCCACAGCACAGCTTTCTTGCATGTCCTTATGTCAGACTTCTAGGGGGAATGCAGAAGGGGAAGGATGAAAGTTCTAGCAGACAAGTCAGGTGGGAGCAGCACAGTCCCGGGGTGATGCTGCTAGTGCATCACAGGGAGATAAGGGACATCAGGTAGAGACAGCTCAATCAGGGACAGGAGGGGAGGGGAGAGCACAGAAACAGCTGGGCTCGATGACCCATTCTTCTGACTGTACCCATCTCCTGAAGCAAGAGTCAGTGCAAAGCAGATTCACGCTTGAATTGGTGAACTTCACTCATGTTATGATCCTGCGTGTACACACTATTATTTCACTTTGATTGTAACCATGTATTTGGGAACAATACTTACATCTGAGTATAATTTATGGTCAGGAGAATGGACTAGGTCTCTAGCATTTTCTTCCACAGGCCTATCTTTTAAAATGCTATGATAGCTGTTCATTTTAGAAAATGGTTGAATCAATTATTCTGAAACTTTTCAGTTCATCACAAGTGCCATCTATAATCATTATCTTCAGGTATCAGAGATGGAATGCACTTCTTGGCAATTTTTCTGCTTATTTATTATGCCCATATTTCTGTTTACTCAGATGCCAGTCTGCAATACCTAGGTTAAACTTCACATGCCAAGAGCCTCCTCTTCTAAACTCATTCCTTAATCTGTACTTATTTTCCAAACAAATCTCAATTTCTGCTTAGATTAAGCAACATAATCAGTTATTCTGTAAAACAGTCTGGATTTAAACCATTTTACGCTTGCTCTGACTTTAAAAAGTAAATGACTTCTGGAAATATTTTATTCATGATTAGCAATAAGTTATCATCAAAGCCTACACTTAAAGCTTCTGATCGACTGAAGAAACCAATAGAAGAGAAATAAGCAAAATTATAAATAATTTCTTGCTAAAATATTTCCTACATGGAAAAATTACAAAATCCTCCTGTGTCAAAAAAGTATATTTAGAAGAAAGCAGAATGAATAATAATTTGAACTTGCGTTTAATCTACACTCTAATTCTGTCTATCTTCAAAATAAAGTATTGACAATTAAATAATCTGCAACAGACCTACGAAAGAACAGAACTGGAATATCTGGCACAAGTGGTCATGGCAGACTGCAGTCTAAGCACGGAGGTAGTATAGTTTCTAACCAGCCAATTTTCATAGTAACTTTTCTGTGCAAAAAAGTTTAAGATTTGATGAAACAACCAGTAAATTAAGCTTACCTCCAAGGAAAATAAAACTTGCTGCCCAGATCAGATGCTTTGAAAGCAATGGCAAAAGCTAAAAGCAACCAGTTTCATGTCAGTCTGTCAGAAAGACCACGGAAAAACGAATGTGTAGCAGGAGAGGTGTCAAGGCATAATCAGTATACATTTAAGACGGAAAGCAAAAATCAAAAACTTAAACTGCTGAAAGGGCAACTGCCACATGAGATTTTTATCTTTAATAAGTTTCCCCTGCAAAACAGTGTGGAAGATCTATTACACCATGAATTATGATGCTATCTGTGAATTAGATTGCTGATAGATCAGACAACATGGGAGTAAACACCACAGTGGGAGTACAACCCCCTGAGCAGACACATGGGTCTGGCAGTAAAACAAATCTTCAGGTCAACATAAAAAATACCACACACACATGCATGCACACACGGACGGAGCAAAGGGAATCTGGTTTTGATATGAATGGATTTTTCAGAACCTGTAAACTCTTGGAGGAAAATCATTTAGAAATTTGTTCAGTGAACTCCAATAGCTATTTCATAGGGAAGATAAACGTAAGGAGGCTGAGTGCTATAATAGACAGCGCCATCTAAAAGAGATCATGTAAAGAGTATCAGGACGAAGAAAACCAACATCATTTAATGCAAGGACTAGTACCTTTAATCCAACAAAGAGATCATATCCCAAAGGATGATATCAAGCATTCATCAGAAAGCAGACTCAAATATTTTTGAAAGTTGCTGTCTATGTTAAACGCATCAGACACTTTCAGCAGTTGATGCGAATTGCATTTTTATTGTTTTTCTTTCACCAGCAGTATACCAAGAAAGAATATTTCTGAAACTGTTCACAACCTCCCTACATACAGTGGGATATATATAGAATCCTACTTCTGGTTCTGTCAAAAGTCCATTCACAGACACAAGGACATTGGAGTACATCACTGTACAAGTGTACGTTCAACTCCTTCAGCAGTAAAGCACCAAAACTCAGTGTCCATTCCGTTAATGTTTCAGCATTAACACACAGAAGAAAACAACCCTTCACTGTCTGTGCTGAGAGGCCATACTGAACTGCATCATATACATGTAACAGTGACTGCCATTTTCCTACATTTGCATGATGACCTGCACTCTTCTGGTATTTTTATAGTAGAAGATAACTTTTATATTTTTCCAATTTTTTTTAACTTAAGATTTTTTTAAGTTAAAAAAACCCATCAGAACAGAAGAGCAACATTGTATACATTATATTAGCTGAACAAGAATTAGAATACATTAAAGTTCTGTAATCTAGAATAAACTGGACCTATGCAATTAACATGCAGTGGAAGAAAACTTTCTAACCCTCCCCCTTATCTTCCTCATACCTGAGGGGAGATAGTGATGTAAGGCTCAGTAACACCTAGAAGACTGATGTTCTCTTCTGACTCTTCCAAAAGCCACCACAACCATTCCCAGCCTTGATCCTTCTATACAAATGAGTTAGTCCTTCGTTGCCCACCTCCCTCCCTTTTTTTATACACACCTCATCAGAAATGCAGTCCCTATTCCAATGCTTCTTAAAAGCACATTGATGAAAACAAACGCAACAACAGCAAGCGTGCACACCAGGCAGTTTCTAAGAGGCCTTATCTTCCCTGCGTTAATCCAGGGACTGCTGCAGTACATCATTATTGCCATGTTGGCTCCAGACCTGTTTTTTAAAATAGTTGTAAGATATAGTGGATATATTTAATGAAAAATGTATGCATTATATTTCCTTTTACTAACTTCAAATGATGGAATTGAGTTTCTAGCTGAAGAATGTTTATCTCCTGAGAGAGTAACTAAATGACCTTTTACATCACCTTAAAAAAGTAGCATGGCCCATTTTGCTGTATTTGATCTATTTTCATTTAAAAAGACAAGAAAAAGACATTAAAATCAAGTACAAGAAAGAAAATTTAAAAAATAGCAAAACTACCATTACATCCCAAAGTATCTGTCATTTGCTGAAGATTTAGCTACAATGAGCCCAGTCCTGCAAGACCAGAAGGACCAGTTCCCCTGTGGGGCAACACTTGATGCAAGGCTAGTGTCCTTCCAAAGCTTATACAATCAAGTCAAGTTACCTTATGGGGTTAAGAAGTAACATCATTTTTCAGCTGAAAGGAACACTCTTTGCAGTATTTTTCAAATAACCCTCCCCCCCAAATTAAGGCACCTTTTCAGCCACAGCAACGGCATCACATTTGAATAGGAATACCCAAGCTGTGTACCACTAGGAGATCCTTAATAGGCTGTATTTTCTCAAGAAAAAAAACATGTTGGTCTGTGAAGGCAGTAATACTAAATACTGACCTAACAAAAGTAGAACAGCTAAGAACTGTGCACTAACTGGCACATCAAGGTGCAAAAATATATCATCATTGATGACACGTTAGCAACACATGCACGTCTGCAAACAGAAAAACAGAGAGTGAATTTTACATGTATTTTTTGATAAATTAATTATCTCTGGTACTAATACAGTACTTGAAAAAAAAAAAAAGATGTGCACCAAAATGCTGCCTACTACAATTACCTCATTTTAAAAATTTATATACAATTCATTATTTTGTAAGAAAAGAAGTCTATGAGGCAATGAATCAGGATTTTTAGCTATGCAGAAAACGGTCTAGTGATTCATCATTATAAGGTCTGTATATTTAAAGAAGTTTGGTTGTTTTTTTTTCCCCATCCTCAAGACATGATCAAATTAATGTTACAGGAAAAAAGAAGTAATGGGAAAATTGATGATTATGTATTTTGTCCTGTGTGGTTTGGGGATTTTTTTAAGTGTATGACAAAAAGGAATCACAAAAGCTACTCAAAAAAGTGCTCTGAACATCCATTGTTTTCCCCAGTAAGTGCAGGAACAGAAAAAATGCTATAATAGCTAAATGGACTAACCAGAGAACCTCTGTCTACAGAACAAAATCACTGCAACAAATTGACAGCAACTGGGTTGGTGATGTACAGAGCCTGGCCCCCTCTGCTGTCTATTTTGTGCTGCTTCTAAAATGTTCTTAGTAAACCTATAGACTTCAAGAATAATGTTCTCTTATTTGTGAATGCCTTCCTCCAACTTCAACGATGATGGATAACCCTGACAATTCTTACAGAGACTAATATAACGTGTTAGACCTAGAAAGGCAAAGTTTCAAAAGGGAAAGAGGACCCAGCAGCTAAAAATCTTCACCCACTTTACTATACTCTTTCAGATCCTTAAATCTAAAAATTTTCCATACGTGTAATTGGGATTCCAAAGTTTGTACAAAAAGTGAAAAATTCCTTTCGGTGACTAAACACTCCAAACCAGAGATAAGATGTAGATATATGTCATAAAGCAGAGACATTTAATATCTGACCTAGAAGTAAAAAATATAAAGTATATTTTAAATGTATTCCCTATAATAATGAACTTTTACAATATGTAAGTTATATCTTGATCAAAAAAGTAATTGTAGCGTATAACAACAAGGGTGGACAAGGGAAAACCAATGGATGTCATCTATCTGGATTTTTGTAAAGCCTTTGACATGGTCCCCCACAACATCCTTCTCTCTAAATTGGAGAGCCATGGATTTGATGGGTGGACTGTTTGGCGGATAAGGAATTGGTTGGATGGTCGCAGCCAAAGGGTAGTGGTCAACGGCTCAATGTCCAGATGGAGACCAGTGACGAGTGGAGTCCCTCAGGGGTCCGTACTGGGACCGGTGCTGTTCAATATATTTATCAATGACGTGGACAGCGACATCGAGTGTACCCTCAGCAAGTTTGCAGATGACACCAAGCTGAGTGGTACGGTTGAGACACCAGAAGGACGGGATGCCATCCAGAGGGACCTGGACAAGCTGGAGAGGTGGCCCTGTGTGAACCTCATGAGGTTCAACACGGCCAAGTGCAAGGTCCTACACCTGGGTCGGGGTAATCCCCGCTATCAATACAGGCTGGGGGATGAAAGGATCGAGAGCAGCCCTGCTGAGAGGGACTTGGGGGTACTGATAGACGAAAGGCTGGACATGAGCCGGCAATGTGCGCTGGCACCCCAGGGGGCCAACCGTGTCCTGGGCTGCATGAAGAGAAGCGTGGCCAGAAGGTCGAGAGAGGTGATTCTGCCCCTCTACTCTGCTCTGGTGAGACCTCACCTGGAGTACTGCGTTCAGCTCTGGAGCCCTCAGCACAAGAAGGACATGGAACTGGTGGAGCGGGTCCAAAGGAGGGCTACAAAAATGATCCGAGGGCTGGAGCACCTCTCCTATGAGGACAGGCTGAGAGAGTTGGGCTTGTTCAGCCTGGAGAAGAGAAGGCTGCGGGGAGACCTGATTGCAGCCTTTCAGTACTTAAAGGGAGCCTATAGGAAAGATGGGGACAATCTTTTTAGTAGAGACAGCAGTGACAGGACGAGGGGTAATGGTTTCAAACTAAAACCGGGTAGGTTTAGGCTGGATATAAGGAAGAAATTCTTTACAATGAGGGTGGTGAAACACTGGAACGGGTTGCCCAGAGAGGCAGTGGAGGCCCCATCCCTGGAAACATTCAAGACCAGGTTGGACAGGGCTCTGAGCAACCTGATCTAGTTAGTGGTGTCCCTGCTCGCTGCAGGGGGGTTGGACTAGATGACCTCTAGGGGTCCCTTCCAACCCAAAACCTTCTATGATTCTACGATTCTATCTTTAATTTGCCTTAAATAATACAGATTTGTTACTATACTGGAATTTATCTTCAAAAGATTCTACTGCAAAATGTAGTTTCTTCATTACAGTTCAAGGTTCATTCTGCTCCCCTAGAGCTTCTTTCACAGAGGGTCAGAATATTACAGGAATAAGGAAGAAGAAAAAAAAAAAAATGAGTCATTTGCATGGCTTTGTCCTTTGTGAACAACGCCCCATATTCTTCTTTTAAATCCCACGCTCTTAGGACATATATCATTCTCCTCTGACACACGTCAGTACCAACTTTAGTCTCTTGCTCAGTCCATTGGCTTCTCTCTTCTGTGTTTGCCTAGAGCAGCCTACTCATGCCCACTAACAAAGCAAAAAAGATGTACACCACAGAGGTTACAGCATTTGTTAAAACTGCCTGTGTAAAAATCAGTCACGGACAACAAGACTAATTAAAAACAGAGCAAA
The DNA here is from genome assembly GCF_030867145.1 of Opisthocomus hoazin. Classification (NCBI taxonomy): domain Eukaryota; kingdom Metazoa; phylum Chordata; class Aves; order Opisthocomiformes; family Opisthocomidae; genus Opisthocomus; species Opisthocomus hoazin. Next base: position 68,019,375 of record NC_134416.1, on the reverse strand, counting down.
CCAGAATGAAATAAACAAAATATTTTGCATCAGATATCTGATTTACACTTCTCAACAGCTAAACTAGAGAATTAAGTCAAGCCCAAATGGAAGATAAAACCTTTGATATATACAGTACCAGCTGGTTGGGTCCTTAGTCTGAACTCTGCCAAGGTTGAGCCTTCACAAAAAGCTTTCACTCAAAGCAGAATTGAGCCAGGACCATTCATTGCAGTTATGTGGAACACAAATCAAAAGAACTGCAGTCAGGGCAGAGTTGAATCTAACCTGGAAATAAAACTAGAGTCTGCTGTATTGACTCCCTATACAGCTCTGTTTTTGGCTTAGTTACAGAGAAATAAAGGAAAAAAGGAAGCCTCTGCACCCTTCACAGGAAATTCCCTTTCGCTGGCAATTGCTCAGTGAGTCTCTCCAGATCCTAACACTTCTATCACACTCGGACCAGCTTCTGTCTCTGGCTTGATCAGAAGTCCTGTTTGGAGAAAGACGTATGATCTTCACTTTCTCTCCCCCAGCATTCCTGTCCTTCAGATGAGCATTTCAAAAGCCCACCAAATTTCTTTCTTTCAATATGATGACCAACTGTTTTAACTGGATGGTTTTCTCCAAGAGGTAGCTCATGACTTCCCATTGCAAATTCCTATTCACTCAACCCTGCTGCACAACAAATTAGGTAGTACATAATAGTACATTCACTTTATTGAGGCAGCCCACCATTATAAATAATAGGTATTTCTTCTTGGATGATGTCACACTGATGTTCAAAGGTACCATTTCCATCTTTTGAGCCCCCTAATTTCAGCAACTTTGAATGCACATCTTTTCCTTTAAGGGAGTTAAGCCTAAAATGTGACTCCTGACAGGCTGAAAAGTTCAGAGATTTAGATACAGTTTCCTAACTTACCCAGTTGCAAGCTTCCCTCAGCAAATGTAGTATTCATCGGCTGATCTTGCTCTGCTGCTAAGACAATTCCTCTGTTTTCCCACTGCTTGCCATCACAAGGCAACTGTGACAGCCACAACAGTTTTATCTCATCATCCCAATAAAAGAAAAAAAATCATCATTGCATTTACAATGCTTCACAAGCTATCAGCAGCCCCTCTGAAGTAAGTTTTACTACATTCACTTCATAGGTGGAAAGAAAATCAAACACAAAAAAGTTATATTACTGCCCTTGCCACTCAGCTGACTACCACTGGAGATGAAAACACAATGGCAGCAGAATCCAAACTCCTTTCTGCGCGTACTCCCAGGACAGCTCGCCATCCACGGGGCAAATCTGAAGAGCAGTGAAGTCTGGCCAGGGGAAGAAATGCTTCTTCATAAGAAGAGAGGAACATAGAAAACATTCTAGCTCTACGTTAGTTTGCAACATGTTGGCCAACACTATATGTTCTTCTCACCGCATTTTATTCTCCATGCAAGAGGACTTCTCTCTCTTATTGGCTCCTGCCCACACAATCAAAAATGTGTGGTTTTGTCTGATATAACAAGCAGAAGATACTTCCTGCAATCTTGTTGTCAATAGCAATCAAGAAAATGCAGTTCTCACTTCCTTGAGTTCAGGTGATGGCAGCCCATGGGAAGGGACACAAGTGGCTGACTACACCTAGCTTCATCTTCATGAAAACTCCCTAATGCCTTAACTTGGCTGTTGCAGATTGCTAACTTGCATTAGATATACTGCTATCAGTAAATACATGTTTTCAGTAAAGATACAGTAGTATATAAATTAAATTTCTACAAGTTTGCCTCTCCCCGAGTCAGTCTGCCAGAGATGCAGACTTTTACTGAAGCATCATGATATACCAAGAGTTAGTCTGTAGATCCATCCCGCTTTTCTAGCTGATGTGTATGTCCTCTCAGTCAGTAAGTGGTTACTATACTTTTCTACCTAACAGCACACTTACCTACCTTTACATAGTGAATGAAAATGGAAACTTGCACTCTTTGGCCTTAAAGGTAAAAATCCCATTTGTTTCAACAGGAACAGAATTCATGCCAACATAACCACGTGTAAGAGAACAACTGTAAACCAAAAGAACATTGCTCACTTACTAAGTCTCCATAAACAATGGGAAATATACTGGTAATCTCATAATTCAAAGCAACATGCACACACACACAAAAAGAGTGACCATCAGTAGTCAGTGATGATTACGGCCAAATTTCAAACTTCAGCAATTTTAGCCCTGAGTATGGAAAAAAACAAAACTAAGGAAGCAAAGTAGTAAAAAAAAAAAAAAGACAAACAAACCAACCACAGCAGAAAAAATATCTTCTTGTACACTTCACTTCAAACTCAAAAAATGGCTGAATTAACCTTCTCAAATTAAAAAAAATATAGAAGCAAGTTGTGAATAGACGTGAAGCATGCAAAAGCTGTCCCCAGAAAGTTTCAGCTTCCATAAATTTCTGATTACATGGATTCAGATGTTTATAACTGTACTGTTTCATAACTATCATAAACACATAAACAAACACATATAAAAATCAGTATCACATTACTCAGATCCTACAAATTATTTCTCTTTCAAACAATTTCAAGGACTTTATCACGCATGCTTTCATCAAGGTCTGGTATTTTCTATTTGCATAATATCACTGATGAAGTGCTGTTTGAATGAATCGCTCTCTTCTGTTACCTGTTTTATGGTGACTTTTTCTGTAAACATACTTTTGACCCTATATTATGTCACTCTGGTAGAAGACTGAGCAGTATTCTCTATATACTGATTTCATACACCAGATCCTTTATACTTTTTTCCATGTGCTGTGAATTAGCATTAAAAATAATCTACACTGTGTACTGCAAAATTTTCATTCGTGCATAGGTTCATCCATGTTTCTTCTTTCATTCTTCTTACGAATTCTCAGAAGCCACTATGACATATGTTTTGAATGTGGACTAACGGAAGCAAGCACTTCACATATTTCAGGGGACACAGTAAACTCATTCTTGATGAATAGTAGCATATATACAAAATAAGTTAAAAAACATATAGCCTAATTAGAGTTTTGCTTAACTAGCAAAATTATGCTTCATTGATGATCCTGATCCAAATAATACTTTCCACTGATTTAATTGGCCATTGGATCAGGCCCAAAAATGTACAATTGCATTCTTAATTTCAATCTGTATTTGCAATAGAAGATGGGAAAATTCCCCACTATTATAGACCTAAATCCTAGAAAATATTTTTATTTTTAAATTCTACACTCTGCCTACAGATCTCTTTTTCAACACCTGACCAATTTCATTCAAACAATCATTTGGTATCTATTTCCACAGACGTACAACAACTAGACAGCGTGTTTCTTTCCCTAACATGACTGTACCACAGGTTACATGAAGAAGCTTTACACATTTGATTTAAGAATATATATGAAAGTAAACATTTCCCTTATCCGACATGAGGAAAAGCATGAAGTAAAATGTTTTCATTAACTAGTATTCTTACTCCACATATACTACTAAAAGTTATTTCTCCCTATTGTATTGCCTAGTCCCATTTGTGTTTATTTCAACTTCTACTCATTCACTCAAAAATGGGACGAGAAGTACAAATTAATTTTGAATTAATTGCTTCATGAATTTTGCTCTGATAGCTTTATGTATCTCCTATATTCCTCATCATAGCAATGGAAAGTTCAGAGCAAAACCAAAGTGTTACTGTAGCATCAGAAAAATCCAGTCAGGGCTACTTTTCACAGCATGCTTCTATTGTAGTCTGCTGCTCAACAATTTGCAGTGAAATTGTTGCTAGGTATTTACCTCTGCTCATATTTTTCATACAAATGGGAAAAATAGGAATTGGACTGTACTGACTAGTCAAAAGTAGGTTTTAGGAAAGAAAAAGTATAAAAACATTGTAAGTATACAACACATTTTTATTACTTCACTTAGTGAAGTACAATTTAATCAAAACTGAGACATATAAATCTAAGCAGAATTCTTCTGCACTGACAGAATTAAGTAGGAGACACATTTATAATTAAGCTTTAGTTTTGAGGCAGCAGATTAACACAGTTATGCGAGAGCTCTATCAAAGTAGGTAACCACGTCCTAAATACAAAAATCTGTTTCTTCATTTATAGTTTTTATCACATCGTATAGCATAACTTTCACATGAGAACAAAGGTCATTTTAAAGCAAACTGTTGTTCTAAGGTAACTTTTAATTTGAGGACCAAATGTAAATTGCTATGGTGAATGCACGTTAGGTCACTAAAACAACGGTAGCTAAACTCAGATGTGACCTAGCAACCCAGGTGTTCAGGAAAAGTGCTGTTAACAGTAAGGATTGATGATCTAATCAAACTGTCACACTCAGATCCTCAGCAGGGTGGTTGGAGGGGAGGTGGAGGAGGATAATATTCAGAAAGCAAGCACATGCTTAGTGTTACTTTAAATTGATGCTGACATTTTCAATTGTAAAAAGAAATTTTTTCCTAAGTAATATAGGAAACAACTCTCCTAACCTTCCGGAGGATATCAGATAATCAGAGAGCTTGTTTTGCAAAAGCCAACTTCTCAGATGTGCAACTTTATGAAATATGAACTATCAGACATTTTAGAGATTCAAGATGATAGCAAATATTTTAATGCTTTTCTTTCACTTAGATATGTATAAATTGGTATTTAGCTAACTCTGTGCACATGCATTTGCTCCGCATATACCAGAAAGCAAAACAATTAATAAACCAACCTATTTGTGCTAGCAGCAATATGCGTTCTGCCCTCATGCTGTCTCTTGACTATACCGGTAAAGCCTCAGGAAACTGCCAAGCAAACATGTCCACAAAGAAGTAAGCAACTTAACATTTCAGTGGTCTAAGAAACTGATTCTGCATCAGATTTTTTAATACGAATATCTGCCTATTTGCAGGGTGCTTAAAAATTCAAGGAGTATAGGATTCCCTTATTACAGAAGTAAAATATTATTCCTTCACGTGAGTTTACCCATGAGTGATGAAGTCAAACGTAGTTATAAATGAGTAACAGTGACTTCACAATCAGAAGAACTATTTTCCTTTTTCAACTAACAGCTGGAAAGAAACTAGCTTAATGTGTCAGAAACTGGGCAACTACATTGCTTTAATCACAAACAGTAGCCATTTCCCGCACAGGGTTCCGAGACGGCTATTTACAGCAGCACGTCATCTCCACAACCCTCTTCGACAGCGACGGTTTGCTGGTGGCAAACTTGTATGGAAATTTTCAGAAAGCCAACATGAGGATTAGGCTTTTGGTGGCTCTGTCTCTACCTTGGTTGGAGTACGCTAAGTGTGCAGCGCTACACAGTGTGATGGCGACGAACAAAAATAAGGCCGTCGATCTGAAATTCTAGAAATACCTCTCGTTTGCCTGCAGTGAGCCATGTATTATAAAAATGGTACAAAAATAAGACTTCATTTTATGAAGGATACTGCCAGTGACCACAGGTGCACAAACACAAGCAGTTCAAATACGATAAGTGGGAGTAAGGTTTTCTTATGTAAAAATCATGCATCTGCTCTGTGTTTACACTTTTATTTGTCTTGCAGCTCTATATGAAGCAATCTATACAACTACACAAGCATAACGAAAATAGCAAGGAGTCTTTTTAAAATCACAAATTTCAGACGTATCGTATACAGAAAAATAAAAGCCTTAGGGGAAAAAACAAAGAAATAAATAAACCAACTACTCCCCCCCGAGATGCACTTTGTACACTGTACTGGTAAAGTTTCTAGAAATTAGTTGACTGAAAGATAGAAGCAAAATCCTGACAATCCCCAATAAGTACCAATGATAAAATTATTTCATTTCATCTGTCCCTTTGTTGCAGCTGTTGCATTCCTGCATCACCTGCAGTTATTTTACTGGCACAC
>NC_134416.1:67913501-68008501 GCF_030867145.1 Opisthocomus hoazin | reverse complement strand
ATTTAGAGATATATTGCCATCCTAATTCTTACCCTCTCGGCCTGCACGGTTGACTTACACAGTGGAAGAAGCAAGCTGGGACATTGACTGGAACAACTCATTTTCAGCTGACTGCAATAGAAGAGGGATCAGTTTGTGGCTTACTACTTACTGGCTGACGGAATGCAGCTATGAACTGTGTTTTCCTTGGAAACAGACTTGTGAAAAAAAACTTGCAGCTTTCAGCAGCTACCCACAGTGTCTTCCACAGATCCATAGACAACGTTAGTGTACACTTACTAGTGAAACTAATAACTTAGACTCTAGACAGCACTTGGTTGCTTCTGAATACGAGATGATCATTTATGTCTTGTTATAATGCTTAAAGTTATCCAGAAGTGCTCATTGTGGGCAGCGTGCATCCTAACAGGCGCTCCCTCTATCTTCTACCCGTAGCATCTAAGCCTTCCCAGCAGGAAGATTGTTGCCAACTGCAGAAATTTCCAAAACATCTCACACCACACCTGACAACTAAAATAAACTTCCTTCAGATTGCCCCTCCTCCTGAACTAAACTATAAGATTGCCAGGATTTGATAGGAAGAACAAATAATGACTAGCAGTATAATAACTTCATTCTTTTACCATCCTTCCGTTGTTATTTTTCTTTATGATAAGATTCTGAATTCATCACTTGTCTTTGTGAAAACAGTCTTCAAATGTATAAATGGTTGCCTCTCTTCTTTTCTTCATAGCAAAGCAAATCCATACAATGTATGTACAGACAACAAGCCAAGAGGAAAGCTAGCCGTGAATTTTCAGCACTTCATCTACTTCTAGTACCCGAGGAAACTCCGGTGATGGCTTCCTCACATTCCCTGGGTCAGCCATGGGGAGAGAAGAGCACTCAGGCAGCAAGCGACTGTGGAGCCTGCACCTGCACTCACCCTCCGAAACAGCGTAGCACCAGCCGAGAGCCGAACTCCGCAGGAAAATACTGCTTCCAAAGGTCAAGCAAGCCTCCAAAATACCGAAAGGTTAACATAGATCTTGGGTAAAACTAGCTCCTAAGCAATGCTAAAACACTGAGTCCTTTCCATTCCCCTCCTCTCATCACAAGCTTCAGGCTAGTAAATACCTCAAGGAAAAGCTACATTTCCTTCCTTAGGGCTTTTCCAAAGAATGATTCTGTAACTCTCCAAGATCCTCTTTAAGCCAAATGCAGGAAACAATCAATTACGTAAGTTTTCACTCCCATCCAGTTAAACTAGTAACATTAGGTTTAAGTTGAAAAGCTCAAAATTATTTGCCAGAAGTAGCAAAAGATGGTGACAAAGCTTGATGGCAAGACCCAGCACATTACCCTCCGGCCATTACAGGTAGCCTCTCCTCTGTGCATCCATACGTATGACCAACACCTCTAACGGGAAACTTTTCTGTGAGACAGTCACTTACTCCTCCTTTCAGAACGTGGGTAAGTTATTACAAGATGATTGTATACATCGATGCATGTATGACACATCATCTGGGACTTTTGCCACTTGTTTTCGCAAAGTCTGCTGTAACATCAACTGGATCTTTTGTCTTTGCAGGCAGAGGGTAATATTCTCCAAAACAGACATATCAAATAGTTACTATCAGAAATTTCTTTACTTGAAGAAAGAAAAATGTTTCTAAAGAAGGATTAACAGTTCAATTAAATAGAAGAGAGTTGGACTGATGGACGTCATTCACTTCTAATTTTACATTCAAAATGGAAATATCAGGACACTGCAATTTATTATAAAATAAAACAAAATCACAAAACAAACTCCCATTCACTTTAGTATGTTATGTATGCACATTAGTAGCATTTGATATTCCAACATTCACACGGGCTTGTGCAAGATCATTACACAACACGCTCCTTTTTTACTTTTTAAACCCTCTGTTTACTTCAAAGTAACTGTGTAAAAAAATATACCGATTTTAGAAGTACATTATCGTCCAACATTATTTGAAAAAGTGTCTCATACCTATTTAGGCTGCTACTACATAGTAAAGGGCATTTACTTATACCCGTTGCTCTCAAGTTGAAATCGTTACACAGCTTCTCCAATCAATTAAGATTTGAAAATCAACGTGATCGTCACGTGATGTTACTAGCACTGTAACATTGATTTCATTTTTAAAGCGTATGAAAAAATGCCAGAACAACCTTACAGAAACCAAACATGTTATTAATGACCTTCACAAAAAATGTTTTCCAACACAGATTCCAGTTCAGCAAGTGTCTGTGCTCCAAGTAACTTTACAGATATGAATGATCCTCTTTGACTCAATGGGATTACGCATATGCAAAAAGTTATTTCAGACACAACTCACAATTTAAAATCCATCAGGAGGATGAGGTACTTAACTGTCAGTTAAGGCCTTTCTCTGGTATACTTATATAAAAAACAGTTTTAAACAGATGTATCAGATAAAATTCTAGTTAACAAAGTCTTGTATAGTATAAAATGCATATTGTACACTAATCATTGTGTCCTAAAAAAAAAAAATCTCTAAAGGATAGTTACATGATTTCTTCGTATGAAAAATTTTCAAATCCAAAGTTGTGCTTAATAGAGGCAAAATTCAGTCCCATTGATGAATGACTTAATGATTTTATTCTTATTTTCTTGTTCGTATCTTTGTTTGCGTGTGTATGTGTGTATCTTAAACTCAACAGTGAAACATCTCTGTTTGCTCTGTGTTTTGCCACAATTCACACCTAAGTAAAATGAAGATGTAACAGAAATTAGAACTTGGCACTATTAACACTACTGATGCATTCACCTTGTCCTCAACCACATTGTCTCCTAGACACAATAAAGGTGTAGCAAAGATTTATCCTGCCAATAAGATATAGTTATAGGTCCCATGAAGATTACTGACACTGAAGTACCAAATATGTACCGGCCTTGGACTTAGCAGATAACATGCCAGTTTTGAGACACATTCAAGTTGACAATAAATCAGTATCACAGGTTCCAATAACAGGAAAAAAATACCTTAGAGGAATTTTTTGTGTTAAAACATTCCACTTTTGAGTTAGCTATTAAATTGTAATGATCATAATGGACTATGTAGTAGGGTTTTTTGTGGCTGAAATGTGCAGACATTTTACTGCAAGGCTATTTTTTTTAAGCTTCTGCAATTTTCAACCGTACAGTATGTTTCGACTTAAATCAATTTTGTCTTCCAAAACCAAGCAAAACAAGAAAAACTAAAAACAAAAGGTGTTTTAGTAGCAATCTTACTATGAATTATACTTGTTTTCCATATCTGCACATGCAAACACTTCCATAGCCTCCATACCACCTCCCTTTTGTGCATACAAAAAAGCAATGGTTATGGGTTATGGAAAGCTAGAGAGAGCAAGGCGCACTAGTTCAGTACTGTTAACTAAATTGCAAATGTTTTTTTTCCTCTCCCTCTCAGAACTATCTCAATGTTTGTCACCAGAAATTCTTTTTTGATAAGTTGTTAAAAGGGGACCAATTTCTCAGAGAGTATGGGTTATAACTAATTTTTTTTTCAAGCACCCTTTTGAACTTACTTCGATTTTCTGTTTTTGATGATAGTCATGCTGACAACTTTTTTTGGTCCATCAAACTCTGTAGTACAATTACATGAATTTACTTTTAATAAATTACCATCTTTGCATATATCAGTCAAACCATGAAGACTAAACACTTGCAAATAAAATGCATTATTAATTTAATTGTCACAGCCTATTTAGCTAGCTTCTATTAGTGTTTGCTATTATATGCAATGTATCAGAGGGCAGAACAAAATTCAAAACAAAGAATAAACTGATTATATTGTCCTACAGAAATTAAAAAACAGCAAGCTTGCAAAATTATATTCAAGGCATTAATGTTTTAAATAGGTAAGAAAACTATGTAACTTAATTTAGAATACGTTTATACCCAAAGTGATTGTTTAACACACTGAAGGAGAGTTTCTTTGGTTCCTAAAGACATTAAAAGGCATCACACTACCTCATAATAGGAAAGGAAAGGTGGAAAGGAAAGCAACTGTGGTTTGGTATATATTGCACTACATCACGCAGCTTCAGCATCCACCGTCACCGGTGAGGGACTGCTACCAGAAAAATTACATTGCTATTGTAGCTCTGCCACTACCGTTTGATGCTGCTCTACACTAAGCTGAAGTGCCAGCTAAAAAGGTATTGCAGACAAGAAATAGTCAAGAGATGGATGAAGAAATTTCAAGAGAAGAGAGTATGAAGCCACTCAAACGTCCCTCGTTTATGCTCGCCTGGGGGCAAAGCTGGAGCAGCCTGCGCTGGCAGCCGGGGCAGGGAGGTTGCAGGCCTGAGCTGGGCTCTCCGCTCCTCGGGCAGCCCGGGTTGCAGGGGCTGTGAACCTGTCACCACGCCATGGGGCGGCAGAGGAGGCACCCCCCCTTCCTCCTCCTCCTCGCACCACGCTGGCGGGTCAGCCAGAAAGCCTTCGAGGAACTTGGGAAGAAATGGGCAAAATGGAAACAGCCAGAAGGCTTTCAGAAGAAACACGCTAACAAAAGCCAGCAACAACCGATTCAGATTACAGCATCCTGCTTGTTTAGGAATTCATTTCGAGATGATGATCGCCAAAAATATGCCTCTCAGGCTAAGATACTATATTTGGAAATCTGTTGTATGTATCCTTTATTGCGCACATATTCACTAGGGTAACACAAGTTATCTCTATGTTGTATTTGCAATGATTATACAGTAAGTACCCCCTCGTAAAAGAGCATATATTTGCACTGAATGCTTCCAGTTACAAAATAAGCCACCAGAGCAAAACATTTTTCATAATTGTTGTGCTATGACAAAAGATCACCAGCATAAACTTTAATATGATATTTGCTTTGATGAAACTGTAGTTGTTGTTTCAATGTATCATTCGATATTTTAGATGAAACAGTATCTTGCAACTCTTTAAATCACCACCCGTTAGGGAAATTCTGGTTAAGCACTTTGTAGAGGAAATCTCACTAAAAAGATAATCGCCACTTAAACAGGTGCTTCGTCAAACACAAGATGTATAGGGTATGTTAATTTAAAACTCAGGTCACTCGGCAATTTAAGCGTGACGAACTTGTGCGGAAAGGGTTCACTTGCCTACCCTTTCCAGTGCCTTTAACAGGAAACGAACATGACCCAGAAAGAGCTTTGCAGTGTTCTCCTTCCTGCAACTCCTAGCTATCATTTATTTTCCCCTTCTTGCATATCAAAACCAGGAAACATTCTGTTTATGGAGGCCTACACTGGAAGAATGAGTGACAAGGCAGTAACCCTTGAAACAGCGCCCAGCAATGAACCCTGCACGTAGGATACCTCCCATCTCTCCAGACTGGAAGAGAATAGGCAATCTTTTGGCTATCCGAAAACCGTCAAGTTTCAAGTTGTCCCAAAAATTCAATGAACTAATGTCTATGCCACAATGTGCCTCAATAAACCTGAGGCCAAATCTGTTTATCTGCAAACACAGGGCCATTGTAAAACACAGTTACATATTAAACCACAGAAAAAATAAACTGCTCTCAAAAAAAAGTCTGAAAATAAGTAACTGTACAAAGATTGAAAAAATAAATTAATTCATTTCTAAAACAGTCAAAACTCCAGATCTTTGTTCCTGTTTAAGAACACTGAGGAAAATTTCTTTTTGATTCCTCTATGGCCTTGACCTCAGTGATCAACAAAAGTCTTTGAAGGTCATTTTATTAACCTGTGAGCATCAAGACCAGCAAGAAATAATAATTAAAAAAATATTTGTACTTGAGAGACAGTTACAACTATGGAAATTTTGAGAAAATAATACCATTTGTCAAAAAACAGCCTAAAAAAGTGCAAATCCTACATCTTTTACGTAAAATTGCTTTCTACAACAATTTTTCTATTGATACACACAGACATGTCATAAGCACCATGCTGGTAGAGGACTTAAGCCCATTAGATCCCCCTATAGATGGAGTTGAGCTAAAAGTCTAGGTGACTTCATTTTGGGCAAGCTAAATATTCCAGATAAGGTCTTCGCATATTGTATAAGGTAAAATAAGAAAGAATTTTAAAGTAGTTTACCTTTCCTTGGGTGTTCCAACTCCGTGCTTGCCCAATAAATGAGTATTCAAATGCTTCTTCATCACAAATGCCACCCTAGTAAACAAACAGAAAACCCAGGGAGATTATTTTTTTTTTTTATTTTAATACTTTTTAAAAATACAGTATTTTTCTGTTTCAAGCATGCACCTCAGTATATTTTATTTAAGACGGACTTTTAAAAAACCCTGCTAGACTAGGATTTAAAAAAAACCCTGCTAGACTAGGATTTAAATCTAGGAGTCCATTCCGTAACAACAGGTTTTCTTCAGATTGCAGTCATGTGGCTATTTTTCTTACAAGTAAGTAATTACAACCATACATCACTGGTCAAAGGATGGAAAAACTGTTTGTGCTTCCCTTTGCAAATTAGAATATCGTATACAATATACTGATAACATAGGCTATTTTGCCTACATAACATTTTCTCATGTTATAAGCTAATACAGTTTTACTCACGCTTCTAAACTTATTTAGGCTTAATGGGGCCATCCTACAACCCTTCTTCATACAAGTAGTGCCACTGTTTTTAATGAGTAACACAAAAATACAACAGGATGAGACGCTTTAATCACTGCCTATGTCTGGTCAAACCTCGCTGTATTAATTATTTAGAGATATATACATGGAAACAAATTAATAGCTTTAATTATTTTATAGCTTTGTGAAAAAAAGATGGAAAAGGTGAAGTACATATTCATAAATACATATTGGGCAGGAATATTGTTCAAACTAGCAGGGCGTTGTTCAAGGCATCAACAACAGCAAGAAAATATATACTACCTAGCATCATGTTTCTACCAAACAAAACACAAATAATTTACTTCAATTTTGGTGACATATGTAATGAAACAGATAGGAGCCTATCAAGTACCATTCTTCTGCTGATAAGCCCATAACATCAGTTTAATTATGTCATGTGACTGCTTCAAACAATTTAGATATCAGACTGAAGCTTCAACTAAAATGGTTCTCTCGATAAACAAAAATTTTACTGCTGTAACTTTCAGCGTGAAAAGGGCTTGCAAACATTTTCGTTAATTATGTATTACAGCTGTCCTTCATAAAGTTAATTACTAATAGCTGAAAGGCAATAGGCTTTATTTGCATATGTACATGAAAGGCATGACATATGCAAAAATATGATTTTAATTAGCATTCCATGATATGAAGGGCTACAAATCAAACTGGCATGTTATAAGATTTTTAACATTAAACGCTGAATTCATCTGGACGTGTTTGCAGTAATGGACAATGGAAAGACTGTAAAACACTAGCACTATGGGGTATCAGAGCCACAAAAGCCAAGAGACAGTACTTTTCCTTTACAAATATGTTAATGTAGCTTCTCCATGCCTTATCTACTTTGGGCACTTTCACATTATTACGGAGGATCTCTCTTGTGCATTCTTTACAGTGTAAGAATATAATTCTGTCTTATTTAAATGATAGCAATTTCCTTTTTTTTTAACAAAAACACATGAAAAATACCTTAAATACTTCCCCTACACAATTTATAAGTATGGCACCATAATCATTACAACTGTGAATAATCCATCACACTGTCACCATCATTACTATGCAAGCATCATCAGAATTACTGTACATAGGGAAAATAACTGCAAGAAAGTAAAATAATGTGTTCTAATAACAGCACAAGGCATCCGAAACATACTGCTCCTGCTTTTCGGCACAAATACTAACCATTTCCACATAGCCATTAAAGGCACCAAACAGATTTTAATTTAGTAACACTTGTATTTCCTTTTACAAACCTCCATTCTTGAAAAGAAAAATAAACCCAAAGAGATTACTGTGAAAGGGCAACGCGCAATCGAAGTTGTAAAGGCATACTTTGCTATTTACATGGAATATAGAGACCCCAACCAGCTACACAGTATTTCTAGGACATTTTTTTTTTAATTCTGAGCCTGCGTACTTGAAGCTTCCAAACAGAAGCCGAACATTTCTCATACTGCACAACTGCAGGGGGTACAAACAGACGTACCTTTCTGCAAAATCAAAGACAAAAGCCTTGTGAATAATGTGAAGCAATTAATCTCACATTAGCTGCCTACTCTCTGTTTTATCTAGGCTCTAATAAGTAACCATTTTGTTGCTATTACACAGCACAAATAAAATGAAGACTGATTCAGTAAGTGTCTCAGTGCCTACTAACATTTTAAGCTTTTAATGTAAGGCTTAGAATCATAGAATCATAGGTTGGAAAAGACCTCTAAGATCATCGATTCCAACCATCCACCCAACACCACCATTCCTACTAAACCATATCCCAAAGCGCCACATGTACATGTTTTTTAAACACCTCCAGGGATGGGGACTCAACCATCCCTGGAGTTTTGAAGACTTAAGATTTGAGGAGCGCAGAATGCCTCCGTGCAAACTTGGCGTGCTCAGCATAGTTCAGGAATAGCTCCCCACTTTACAGAATCAGGGCTTAAAAATAAAGGCAAAGTTGCTATTTTTATAAGAAATTGATAATGAGATAAAAAAATATTACCAACAGAGACAGCCCTTATTGAAACAAAAGATTTTTCTCCTTAGAAATAAGGCAAAGTCTAAACACCATTGTTTGGATGCTAAGATTGAGGACAACCTAAAAAAAAGAAAAGAGAAAGGCATAGGAACTATCTGTTTACATTTACTAAATATTGCAGGTGATTTTAAGAGAGGTGGTACCAGCATTTGCTGGCTTTACAATACAAACACAAAAAGCATTTTCAGTTCATTCAGTAACTCTGGGTTTCTAAGCAATTGCTGGTTCAGTAGTCAAAAAAATATTGGTTTTATCTATGCTACTTACCTCTGCTGAGATAAATCAGTTATTCCTAAGACACTGACAGAACTACATAGACAGACACGACTTAGCCTTGGTCTTTTCAAATGAATCTTCAGGGAAGTCTGGCTTGCACCAGTGAGGACTCAAGGACTGAATGCTTTCAAGACATGTTGCTTTAAAAGGAATCTTTCCATCAGCTACAGTAAGCACCACTTCTGACTTTGCTGAATTTCTCATTTTTTAATTCTAGCGGAAAGAGAAATGTTGAAATGCTAGAAATTAACTGGTTTCAGAAACACATCAAAAGGGAGCAGGAAAATCCTATAATTGCCATACTCTACTGTTCCCAACACATGCAAACCAGGCCAGACTGCAAACCTAGAACCAGTTTTACAAACTCTGCTCTGGACATAGTCATCCCCAGCCCACATGAAGACAGTGAGTCACAGCCCAGCTGCTCTCCTGAGGGTCAGGTTTCGAAAGGCAGAAATGTCTAGCCTGTAAGTCCAAGTCATGGTCACTGGGAGGCATTCTGTTGGTTTAACTTATTTAATGATTTTAAACTACTACGGCTCCAAGTAAGAAACATGCTCTGTCTCATACATTCTGTGTTCAAACTTCAGGATAAATTAAAGAGAAGTTGAAAAATTACAGAGACCTCTGGAATAGCATCCGCACTCCCTATGGACATTTTTTTTTTGCACACAAACTATAAATAACTTTCAATCAGAAATATATGAGCACCTTTCCCAAAATAAGTTTGCAGAATATCCTGTTTCCAGTTTAGAAGAGTTGTGGCTTTGTAGGAACGTGTCCACTCATGTTCTATGGCAGTCTCCAAACAGTACTTGGACAGACTCCGAGAATGTCTGTAATGGATTTAGGAGCCTCTACAGACTTGTCTTCAGTTATAAAAGCACATTTTAATGTGCAAAGAAACAAAGGGACTTCTAATCCTCAGAATAAAGAAACATATTGGACAATCTTTACTTCTGCTTTTTATTCTAGTATAATAAAAGTTCTTCAGCACATACAATGTTTATCACCACAGTTACTCAAGGAATATGAATAATCTGTCATTTATTGTCTGTTCACTCATTTTCTCTGCAAGGAGAGAATTGTGCTCTGTGAAGTCTCTTGTTTGGTGAGGGCAAAAGACTCTAGGTTTTATTATGTTTTGAATCTATAATAGCTTTTTTCTTTTTAATATCTCTGTGTTCATGAAAAGCCAAGTTAAACACACACACTCCAAACCAAAAGCAGCATTCTGAACCATAAAGTCATGAAATCTCTTATTTCCTGAGTGTTTAGCAAGTCCTCAGCCTTGGCCTAGTTCCAAGGAAGGAGCTACATCTCACCTCTACCAGAAAGTCACTTGAAGCCACGTCAACAGACCAGTCAACTTGTAACTGCACATAACTGCCGAGGAGAACCAGCAGGAGAATTTATTTTTGTGGGACTCTTCAAACAAGGTATCCAGCAGTTGAAGAGCAATTTTAAATCGCTTCTCAGTGGATACATTGCTCTCTGCAACTGCTCTTGGAGAATTTATCTTACAGACAACAATGTTCAATGACGGCAGAAAAGTCCAGGAGAATAACAATGACTATCTACCCTTTATTCATATTCTCAATATCCTTTACATCTCCTTTAAACTGTCCAGAGCCTCTTCATCTGTGAATTTAACCCTGAGAACACAGGTAAGCTGGTAAGCTATGCATGACATGTGCAGGCCTCAAGTACACAGGATGTTTTAAAAACCTCCTTGAAAGCCTTTTTCTTTTTTAAAGACACAAACATAACCAAAAAAAAGAATAGAATGCTATTATTTTTAAATTATTGGTATTTAGTACCTGGTTTTATCATAGGTTTCAGACACAGGAAAGATAGAAAGGTTTACTATTTCACATAAATCACCTGGGAGATTTGACAGCTTCAAGGAATAATAAGAAAAAGGATCTCTTAAACTTTTATACACCATTACAGAATATGAGGAAATAATATATTATCCTGTCTGCATCAGTTCTTGTTATAGAATCATAGAATGGCTTGGAAGGGACCTTAAAGATCATCCAGTTCCAAACCCCCCCCACCGTGGGCACAGGGACACCTTCCACTGGACCGGGTTGCTCAAAGCCCCGTCCAACCTGGCCTTGAACACTGCCACGGAGGGGGCAGCCACAGCTTCTCTGGGAAACCTGTGCCAGTGCCTCACCACCCTCACAGTAAAGAATTTCTTCCGTATATCCAATCTAAATCTACCCTCTGTCAGTTTAAAGCAATTGTCCCTTGTCTTGTCACTACATGCCCTTGTAAAAAGTCCTTCTCCAGCTTTCTTACAGGCCCTCTTCAGGTACTGGAAGGCCACAATCAGGTCTCCCCAGAGCCTTCTCTTCTCCAGGCTGAACAGCCCCAGCTCTCTCAGCCTTTCCTCATAGGAGAGTTGTTCCATCCCCATGATCATTTTTGTGGCCCTCCTCTGGACGCGCTCCAACAGCTCCATCTTTCCTGTGCTGAGGGCTCCAGAGCTGGACACAGGACTCCAGCTGGGATCTCATCCAAGCAGAGTAGAGGGGCAGAATCACCTCCCTCGACCTGCTGGCCATGATGCTTTTGATGCAGCCCAGGACACGCTTGGCCTTCTGGGTTGTAAGCACACATTGTTGGCTCACAGCCAGCTTTTCATCCACCAGTACCCCTAAGTCCTCCTCAGGGTTGCTCTCAAACCGCGCTCTGCCCAGCCTGTATTTGTGCTTGGGATTGCCCTGATCCATGTGTAGGACCTTGCACTTGGTCTTGTTGAATCTCATGAGATTCACATGGGCCCACCTCTCAAGCCTGTCAAGGTCCCTCTGGATGGCATCCCTTCCCTCCAACATGTTGACCCCACCACAGTACTTGATGTTGTTGGCAAACTTGGTGAGGGTGCACTCAGTCCCACTCTCCAAATCACCGACAAAGATGTTAGACTGTGCCAGTCCCAATTCCCCTGAGTAACACCACTCATCACCAGTCTCCACTTGGACATCAAGCCATTGACCACAACTCTGAGTGCAACCATCCAGCCAGTTCCTTATCTGCCGAGTGGTCCATCTGTCAAATCCACGTCTCTCCAATTTCTAGACAAGCATGTCATGGGACAGTATCAAATGCTTTGCACAAGTCCAGGTAGATGACGTCAGTTGCTCTTCCCTTATCCACCAACACTGTCACCCCATTGTAGAAGGCCACTAAAGCTGTCAGGCATAATTTGCCCTTAGTGAAGCCATGTTGGCTGCCACCAATCACCTCCTTATCTTCTGTGCCTTAGCATAGCTTCCAGGAGGATTTGCTCCATGATCTTGCTGGAAACAGAGGTGAGACTGACTGGTCTGTAGTTCCCCAGGTCTTCCTTCTTTGCCCTTTTTAGAAAAGCCGGTTATATTTCCCCCTTTTGCAGTCAGTGGGAACTTCACTGGACTGCCACAATTTCTCAAATATGATTGACAGCAGCTTAGCAACTTCATTCGCCAGTTCCCTCAGGACCTATGGATGCATCTCATCAGGTTTTCCATGATCTGTACTTGAATTTCTATCTCTGTATTTTCACCTGAGGCAAGAAACCAGAAAAATCAAGGAAAGCTGCACAGATCATGCGAAGAAGGACGACAGTTTGGTCAAGTAAATAACAACATGGGCTGAATGGTTCTTATTACATAAATGAAGAGCTCTTATTCTTTACCATCTCTTGAAATAATGTTGCAAACCATAATTACATTTGAATGAGTGGTTCAGATAGACTTATGCCAACAGGGGTATCAATTAGTAAAAGAAATAAATAGCCCTGTTTCTCAAGGAATATCATGACACACGTATTTTGGAATGCTCAATAAAATTTGTATATGTAATTACACGTTTTTGCATGTACATTGGATTTTTACACATAAGAGCAGTTCTTCATATACTCAAATCAGCACTTAGTCAAACAGTGCATAAACAGTCTGTATGAACTTAAACTTTAATTTTTTCAAGTCTCAAACATATATAAAAAGTTGCTACCCAAATCTCGTCTCTGTCAGCATTTTGTATTCAGCAGGTCAGCTTCAGGAACAAGAGCTTAGAGGAAAACACAGAACTGCCCAGAAAGCAATGGTTTTCTATGAACAAGTAATCTTTTTTTCCATGCATGAAAAAGTCTAGATTCCTGGGAATTTCTTCAAGTCCATCATTCGTGGATGTTTGCTGATTCTGAAGGGTCCAGACTGGGGCGCTGATAACTCTCTTGCATGACTGCGCGCAAGGGACTCAATTTAAAAGAAAGTATCTGGCAGGGCAGAGTCTGGTGTGGAAGATATCCAGTAGTCTGAAAGGCTTCATGCCCTTTGTGACAAGATGTCAGCTTCAAGTAAATATCTGGCAGGGCAAAGTCTAATGTGGAAAACATCCAAACATCTGAAAAACTTCATGCACCCTGTGACAGGACGTCAAGTCCTAGAACCCCACGCAGGAAAGCTGGGGTTTTCTGCTGACTCATTTAGCAGTCTAATGAAGCAGGTCTTATTACTTCCAGCTAACAGTTATGGTTATCCTTAAGTTAAAAAAAAAAAAAATCAATAACATTTCAGAAGGATAACAAGTCATGCATAATCACCCAGTCTGTGATGTTGAGAGCACTGCGACCCACTGCCTTATACTCCTTGCTGACCCCGTGTGTTAAAGAAGGATACGGCTGTTTTATGCTCCACCCTCACTAACACTTGTAATTACACTGGAAAGTAAAACACATACATTTGGCATATGTGGCTCCTTCCTCCTCATCTTCAAGTGTGAGCAACTTGGCAGACTGGAAAATAGAAACTTTTTCTCTTGAAAAGAGAAACCAAAAGACGTAAACGAGGACAACTTTGCCATCACTAACAAGACAAAGACCAGAGCACCATGCCAAGAATATCCTGGTAATTCATGGAACCTAAAGACTAACATAAGCTTTAGATTTCTAAGAATTATTAGCCTTTCTGTCTTAAGCTTGAAGGTAGTTTCTCTTTGGTGCTTTTTGTTATGTTTTCCTTTTTTGTATTTTTCATGCAACAATACGGTATGTTTCTTAAACATTTTTTAACTTTTCAGCTCTTCCATGGAGATGTGTTGTTGATGAAGTTCAAAACCCAACATTTTCAAAAACAAATTTCATGTCAATGTGAAATCATCAGCACAACAGACTACAACCTTCTCTGCTAAAAATACTCATCTCATTTTTACTGTTACTTGGAATGACCTAGCAATGAAGCCCAGGTGCCCAACAAAAAAAGATTAAAGGAGAAGACAACAACTTGTATGAGTGGAACACCTGTACATAGCTTGCACCCAAGGTAGACTTGAGTATCACAGCAGCTACTGTTCCTGACTTGCTTTGAACAGGATGACAGACAACAGGATTGTCAAAGTGCTGTTCAATGACCTGCATCAATCTCAAGAATAATTTACTGCTATATCAGACAGATCATTATGGATGAGTTGTATGCTATCAATAAATCGACTGTGTTGTTCCTGCATATTCCTGCGTTTATCACCCAGAAGAGAGAGAAATCCCTCAACATACTCTTGTTGCTTTCTGCCACCAATCTGCATCCCTCAAGATGTGAAAGAATTATTAGCCACATGGCCATAAAGTAGTAGCGATGAGCATAATTACCTCCTTTTATGTATTCTGGCAGAAGAGACTTGGGTACAAAGGAAGAGAAAACTAAATAAAACAGAAAACACCCTCTACCGTTCCACTCAGGCTGGCTTGGAGACAGTTGCCAAGTCCTCTCACCATCCCTCTTTTAAGAGATGTATGTCATAATGTAAACCATCCAGGACAGAAATTTAGTCTGTTATTGCAAAGACTGGGGCAAAAGAGGAATACACACCAGTATTTACGTTATTTCCTCCCCCACGAGGGAGCACATATATTTGTTATTGTGTGCCTCACCTAAAGATGCTTATTTTCTAACCGAAATCAGAAAGTTTCCTGTAAGTTAGCTATAGTTCCATTCTGAATGTCACTGGTTTGGGGATTTTGTGGTTTTTTGGTTTTTGTTTTGTTTTTGTTTTGTTTTTGTTGGTGGTGGTTTTGGGTTTTTTTTTAATACTAAAAGTACCCTTCAATAGCAGATGCAAGAATAAGCCAAGTCCAGACAGTGATAACTGTTAATAACAAAGGTGAGAGGAAGCGTAAGAGAGCAACTGGTAACTTTCAGATTTGGAGATACAGCAAAAAGCTGCTCACCCGGCACACAACGAACATGGTACAGTTTACACGCACTGACAACAGTTTCCAGAGACCACACACTTTGCCTGCTTAAAGGAGGGAGAAAGCCATTGCACTCTTTTGTGCGTAACTCTGCTGAAAATGGGATTTAGTTACTTCACAAGAATCTTACTGTGTGGTTCAAAGCGAATAGGCTGGATGGCACAACTAAGACACTAGCGTACGGACAAATATTTCAGTAAATGACACAGCATTCTACTATACATAAGGAATACAGTTTGGACCATCTAAAACACCATCAATACACTTCCAGATGTGCAAGCATAAGAAGTGACAGAACAGGACCCAAAGCATTACCCATTTCATAATATCATAATAAAACACCACCAGAAGGTTGTGTCCACTGTTTCAAGCCATAACAGCACGCAAACCAAGGGAAATACTAGTCAGTTGAAAGTAGAGGATTTCTCTGAAAACAAGAAGTAGATCTTTCCTTCTGGTACCCTATGACATCTTAAGTGAACAATTCAGAGGTTCAAGTGGTGGCGTCCCCTCACCACCCTCACCCTCCAAACATCAGGAACTAGGAAGGTTCTAAAGTTCACGCCAAAATATCATTTATGAGTAGACTAAAAATTAACAACCAGTGAAACAGGTTAGACCAAAAAAGCAAACAAAATGCAATTGACTATAGGAAATGCATACCTTTTAATTCTCCCCAAAACCTATGCTTAGAAATGAAACTGAAATTGTTCATGCATCATTACTAAAAATAACAATGTACTTTAACAATATGGTACTGGGTATTGTCTCAAACAAAATAAAATGTAATAAAATCTTTTATATTTGATTTAAACCTGATTTTTCCTACTGAATGTGAATTGATCTACTGTCCATCTAAATATCCTCAGTTGTGTCATGGATAAAAAAAAAGGCTAGCAGAAACATGAAACAAACAGGAGATTATTTATTATACAGTATAGTTCTAAACTGATAACCATAAGTAAACAAATGGTGCTCTACTTATTTTGTTTGTTTAATGAGAAGACTAAAAATAGCTGAACAGTGGCAAAAACTTTAAAGTCAGAAGGTGTTCACTCTGTCAGGAAATCAGCTTACAAATATATGAGAAAATTAGTATCGCTACAAGAAATGTTTGTTTCAATATTCAGAGGAGTTAATGAATGTTAAGTGATAATGGTAGACAGCAGCACTATGTAATTACATTTCTAAACACACCTTACCAAATCACTTCTAAGCTAAAAGAATCACATGTTCTATTAATTTTCATTGGTTATCAAACATCTGTAACTGCCACCTCTAACAGGTGTTTGGTAATCTAACAGCTGCACAGAGTACTAAAAAAAAAAAAAAAAAAAGAAAAAGAGACAGAATCACAATGTGCTTTCTGTAGCACCGCTATCAACCTCAGTCTACCACAACGCAGAACTTCTTTACCTAAATTCTGAAACGCAACCTTAGGCTCAGTGTTGGGAGTGCCTTGCATCTAAGGGAGACTACCACCAACATCCAGAAACATGCCACCACCAGAGAAAATACTTGTTATGCTAAATGAGGTTGCAGGAATGCATTAAACATAAATGAAAGTTTACACCTATAAGCACCGTGATCCCAAAGAGCACCAACCAACCTTGCCACCGAGTAATTGCTGATGTCCTCTCTTTACACAACATGTACAGCCAACATTCTCATAACTCTGGTCCCTCCCTTCTCCATTCCCTCACTTTCTTCAGACATTGGTCTGTCTCCCTACCTGTGATCCAGTCCATCTCCTAGCATGCTCAGGACTTCAGATATAGAATTTGATGTAGTAGGCATAAATTCCACATATCTTCATCTTGCACTTTGAAAGAGACAGCAGGACAAACAGACTAATGTTTGAAGTGGGAAGTTCTCCAAAGTAGATTCAACCTTTCTGGAAAGTCAGGTGAACCACGTCTCTAAGTGCCCTGAGAGGAGTTTTGAAATATCTTTCTGCAGACAATTTGTACAGAGCTTCCCAGTGATTCTAAGGAGCGAAGTCTATGTATGGTGAAAGTGCAAGAAACAGCCTATAAAACTCCCTCAAAATAAGGACATTTCAACGAGTTTTTACTGAAAATAAAAATGCATAAAGCCAAACAAATATACATACCTTTAATCTTTTGTTCTTCCTGAACAAAATGTCACTTTTGACGTTGTAGCTTCTTCCTGACTGCTCAGAAATTGCACTGCTGACTGGGTTACCAGGGGTATGCAGAGATTTTACAGGAAGAGCTATCGTGAGAATGAAATCCTCGTCATCGAAAGAATATAGTCTTGCCTGTCTTTAAAGGAAATCAAAACAAATCTAAAGATAGTTGATTGTGGGCTAGAAAACATATAGGGCCTGCAGTAGCAATGCCACCATATATAAACTCAGTCAATTCAGCAGCTACAGCGCCTGTGGTCTTTTGCAAAGTTGCGAGGTATGAAGAAAGGAATGAGATGAATAAATTGGTCACTATCTGATGACTGAACTGCTCAGAAGTCATACGCAGTCAGAAGGCATACACAATTTCTATTGACAATTTACCCACAATTTGAAAACGCTGCTGGTGATAGATGGTGGCTGGAGCTAAGACTCTGCAGTCTGCCTGATCTGTGAGAATAGTGAGAATCTTGCCCTAGGTCTCTGCTTGACATAGAAAAGCAAGTGCTGGTTGATTTGTTTATTCCTGAGACGTAAATTCAGCTGTAAAACATATCCTTTTTGTCTTCTATCCAGGCATTCCACAAGACTGTTTGACTTAAGGTAGAAAGCAAAATACTTCAGAATATCTGCTTGCCAAAGTAGCTGTAACTGCGTAAAAATAGTAAGACTATGACAGCAGGACCTAATCTGTCACCATCAGATGTACCATCCACATGGACGAACCTTTAACAACCGCCTGGTCAAATTAGAACAGACTGGTTCCAACCAAGGAAAAAACAATGTAATCCTTTGAATCAGACTGCTTTCAATTTACAAAAATGCACGTGGTACTTCTATTCAGATACATATGTTTGGAGCACATGATAAAACAAAAAAAAAAGAGGACACCCACTTTGGTTCTGGTTTTTCTTGTCCCAGAGCTCTGAAGCCTGGCCATTGCTACCTCAGAGACTAAGAAACAACAAACACCATGGCATCAGACCAGCCATACTGTATGCCCAACTAGCATACTGGCTGGCATGTTTCATTAATGTTGGATTTTTCATTGTTAAAAGACTTCTTCATTAGTAGTCGACCATAAATAAAAGTTTGGAGTTTTCAGTATTAACTGGCATCTCAGTCTCTCCAGATATTCCCATCGCAGCCATATCCAACTCTCTGCAGAAGCTGAGAGTTGCAACTTCCTCCTCTTGCCACTGAAGGGGGAGGAGATCGGCTGAAGAAAGTAACAGGGACTGTTTGAGAAAACCATGATATGCAGAACCAGAAAGACTCTTACGCACTCTTCAAGTACTACAGACCCACAAAACTCTCTCAAATCATGGCACTGAATATAGAATGTGCAGATGATATTAAGAGCAGCATTGAAGTCTACCCAAATGAGAACCCACTTGGTGCTACCCTACTCATTCCATGAGCAAACAGTAACACCTCTCAGCACTTCAAGCACAGACTTAGCAGGAGAATTACTAGGCAGTAAAGCTGCCAAGTGCAAAGTCTGGTGTTTCTTAGGTTTGCCTTTGATGTCCAGCAGGACTCACTTGAGACACAGAAGTCCAAAGCCTGGACTGCAGTGATTAATAGAGTAATCACCTGAGGTACAACTGTTATTGAAGTAATAAAGACAAAAAAATCCCACTGAAATTAGAAGGATGTTTTGCACAAAAAAAAAAAAAAAGCCATTCTTGCAGCCCAATACGGATGTTGCATGCACTAGGTATGAAGACTGTTATCAGTCTGGGAAAACCAAAGGAATAAGGACCGGACAAATCAGTGCAGTTATCAAGAGCATATCTGTGACACAGCAGAAAATGTTCTCTGGCAAAGAATATTCTAGTCCCAGCCAGCAGCTGACATTAACTCTCACCATTTCTGGCCACAAATCAGGCGTGAGAGTGATGGAAACTATACAGGTGCCCAACAGAGTTCAGGAAAAAACATCTTTGATCTCAAGGGCCTAGATATACTTACATACACATATTGAGTGCACATATGAATAAAAAGTGAAGGAGAAATCTGTTTTGTTGCAAAGAAAAGCTTATAGCATGTTATCTAAACAAGAAAGGAGACTTGATAAAGTACCTGAAAAGATGCAATAAAAGAAATTCAGCTTTTTCTGAGTGTGCCAACCAACTTTCTGAGGTACGTTACTAACTGGATAAATTACAGGACTTCTGTTTTTGTATACAAAGTGACAACTTGGTCCTACAAAGAGACATAAATCATGCCTCAAAAAGTATTTTCAGTCTCAATGTCTTTCTGAAGTGAAGCTTCAGTTATAGGGCTTTTCCTTTTTCTGATGCTTGCTGTCATTGTAACCACACCCCCATGAAGCCTTATCTGAAGTGCTAGCATGAAATGGCAGGAATCCCACAGGTCCGCTTTCGGTAAGAGGGACACCTGACAGCAAAGGCGACACAGGTACCAACACAAGCAGTACTCCTCCATTTTATTCAGCATTGCATCACATTTTGATTTTCATGAATGTATTCCTGTTGGAGCACTGAAATTAAATAAATACGTTCACAACTGAGACATGTGAAGGCAAAAACACTTACGTGTCCAAACGACCACCTGAAAACACCATATTTCCCGGAGGTCGCTCGTAGCCATGGGACAGAGCACACAACCACTGACACACAACTCTCTGCTTAGCTTTGTAACGCGATGCCAGCAAACGGCTCCCGCTTTGGAGCGAGCGCAGCTCCCCACTGTCCAACCCGCAAGACCCATGGGCCGCAGGGCCCACTGCACTTTACCCGTCAGAGCCCTGAGTTGCCCTGGGATGGTTTTCAGCCAAGAAAGGTCTCAAAATTTAGGCAGTTTAAATTATTCTCTGCAAAGATTAAGTACATACAAAATGCTTTCAGATTTGTTATAAACAGAAACAAGCACGCACAAAAAAAAAAAAAAAAAAAAAAAATCAGAGGGCAGTTACGTTTCTTTACAATTTCTCAGATTAGCAGAACCCCCAAAATGACAATTTATGATGTGAAGTGTCCGTATCTGGACAGACCTGGAGACAGAAACGGTCTGACCAGCACACAACTTTTATAGTACTGAATAGAAGGCAACGTTACGGGCAACACGTAGCCGAATGGATTGATGGAATTGATTTTATAAAGAGCTACAAAAAAACCAGTCCAAAATATTTAACCAATAAACATGTACCTGGGTGTAAATGCCCTATTATAAAATTACTGTGAGGATACTCAAACTGTTCAGGGGAGAAAAAAGTCCAATTTTCCACATAGCCTGACAGTGCAGAGTTTTCTGATAATAAGATCCAAGAAACCTGTAAACCCAAGGCTCTAATTTTCTTATGGCGACTGTGTAATATTTTGCAAAGTAAAATTGACTGAGATGGAAGCTATTTTGCATGGTACAGTGGCGATGGCTAACAAATGAGAGTTTTGTGGGCTGAATGTTAGTCCCCTGCCTCATCTGCCACCCCTAATGACAGCAGCCACCTGCTGTTTTATTGTCACAGCTGGAGCCGGTTCACACTCCTTGGTGCTGAGCTCTGCCCATGAGCGCCAAGCTCTCTCTCCTCGCCTCATTACTTTGATGAACTTTTTATGGTCAGCACCCATGAAGACCTCATCTAGGACTATACAACCTAGATCGGCTTCAGGGAGTGCTTCCAGCTAGCATGAGGTGATAATACACAGTGACACCACGGCTGCTACTGCCTGTCACTTCGTCAAGACGCTGTACCGCGCTTCTGGCTCTACAGGGCCCTCAACAGGTAAAATGCCATGAAATTCTCCTACTTAATAAAGTTCACTCTCTTTTCCATATTGCAATATAGAGATCATATCTTACTACCAAAATTTTGCTTTTCAAAGATAGATACTAGAATTAAAAAAAAAAAATATGCATCATGCTGTTTATTACACATAACTACAGACAAGAATTTCTACATTCCATAGACATAAACCTGCTGCCTTCCTAAAAAAATATCCTGGCAATAAAGAAAGCAACCATAAAAACCTTATTAAGGCTTGATTAACACCACCAAATAGGAAAAAAAATAATTACATGCATTTTACAAGAAAAGAATCATTTTAACTTAAAGAACAGAAAGCACAGACACAAAAAAAATCAAGCCAGTCAAATCAAATTATTACCCAAAATGAATCCACAGTGGAGAATGACATATGCTACTACCCTTCCCCCTGAAAAAAAACCCCACACCTATACATTTATTAGATGTGATAATATATCAGACAACCATGAAGCAAAGCTTTTTACAACTTTTTACTTTATCAGACCACTCTGTTACTATTTTCTGCTAATTTAAAAGCAAATATAATCAACCTTTCATTTTTAAATATTTTTTGTACTGACACTTCAAATCTCCTGAGCCTGTATACAATTTTATACTTCATCAGAAATTTTTTATTGATGCATTTAGAGCAGACTGTTTTATGCTTGATCACTGAAATTTAACCCCACGTTTACTTTCAGCCGTAGAATAATCTTTTTGTTGTCAGAGCTTTACATTTCCCCATATTTACATATATCATTAAGATTAATATATGTGCTATTAATAATAATTTCATTAACATTCTGAAATCATCAAATAACATTTTGACTTTTGAATGGCTGTAGGCTATTATAAGCCTAAAAACCAGAACATTTTCAGTATTCATTGTGTAGCAATCCAGCTGATCAGTTTTGACAAATTTATGCAATGTTATAAGCCATTAAACTTCATTTAGTTTCGTTTAAAATTTCCACCTAAAAATAAAAAGCAACTGTCTTTTCTGTACAGACATACAATTACCAACAAATACCAGCTCCCAGGATCCTTCAAAATGAAACTTTTTTTTATTTTATTGAAATATTTTTAAATTTATCATAAACTTTTTGAAATCCCATTTAAAAATTTATATATATATTCTAATACCTAGCAAGAGTCGAACACCTCTAACATGCTATGGTGCAATTTAGCTCTTCCTGAAGAGGGGCAGTGCTGCAAATATCCTGTGCTTCACCTAAGACCCTACGACAGGTGGAATCTTAAAAACCTTGCTGAACACAGACGTTATCCTCTATTTCTGAGAATTTACTTACACAAGCTCTTATTAGCACTTTTAAGTGCGACCTAAACTGCAGTTGAAGAGCCAGAAAAAGTGATGATTCATTTTAGCAGAATGAAAGGTTTCCATTCTGCTAAAAGCTGAGCACCCCACATACAGTCCTAAAAAGCATTCAAGAGGTCTGGAGGACACACAGAACCACACGTAATGAGGGCCTAAAATGAACAATCCTGATATAAGAGATACCAGTTTCCCTACTAATACAATTTCAACAGGTGCTTGTCTTCTGCACTGCAAGTTCAACAAGAACTTCTTGCGAAGCACAGTGACATACTGACCACATACTTTGGAGAGAAGAAACAACTATCCAGACTAGTTGCATTTGCTCACTACCTTACAAGCAGTAGCCTGCATGCACTTATAAATACTTGGAAACATTCTTCCTTTGCAACAGTGTTGCCTTGGCATTATAACTATCTTTGAGAATTGTATTCCAAAACACAACTTCAATTTACCCAGCACTTACAGTTCACTGGTCTGTAATTCTCAACATCCTTCTATTTTCCACTAACTTTAATTTTAGTCGCTATTATTTAAAGCTCATTTTCCATGCCATTTCAATTATGATTTTTTTCCCATGTGACAACAAACTTCAGTGCCATTTCTGATGGTAACTTCTACTGGAGTAAGAAAAAACAAACTTTTAAAGGAGAAGCTATCAGAAAATCATCAGACAGTAACTGCTCGTGGTCAGTATCAAGATGAGCTGCATGGGAACAGACAGCGTAGAGGTGACAGGATTCATATCCAATTACTAATCCCCTGAGCCACTCAGCCCCCTGAACAATAAACTTCTTTAAGCTGATCCCAGCTGGTCATGCTACAGTATTCCAACAGTAACGACAAAAAGGGAAACACCTCACATTTTCTATTTAAATCTCCACAACATGGAATAGTCATGTTGGAAAGTCCCCAGATCTCTTTTCTCATCTACTACCTAGAAGTTTTGAAAATGGATCCTATGAAAATAGGAATAGGTATATGAAATTATTTGCCCAACACAAATATTCTGTCTTCTGTACTTACTCCAAGCACACAGAAACTTTCAACGTACATATTTTTCCTTGTACTGAACGGAAATACATGTTGGTCTTAAAAAATGGCTAAACTTCCATGCCTGCTGTTAAAGACAAAGATATCCATATGAAGGACAGCAGAGACATTGCCGAGGAACTGTTCACCCTTCAAAAAAAAATATTATCTCTGTAATGCTGCCAGTGCCAGTGTCAGGATGGGCAATTAGCCAATTAAGTGCGAATAAGATCTGCCAAGAAGCAATTTTACTTTCGCTTTGGAATATTTGTGTATCTGTGAGCTGGCGTGTGTTTGGGTTCATGCATCAGTGGAATCTGGTTGTTCATGCCAGGTTTCCTTATCACACTTTTCTGCCTCTCTGAACTTGCACATTCTTGCAATACAAAATGGACACGTGTCTGCTGATAATGTCAACACACTTACGTTCACAAGGAGAGATTTTGTGTAACTAGATCTAAAGTAGCCTTTTTCATGTTCATTGCCTGACCCTGTCTGCGTACACAATACTAGAAGAGTGGTTCGTGGGAAGAACTCCAATACCGCGAACACCTCTAGGAGATGTTAAAAGACAACAGATGTAGAAGAAATTAGCATTTGATTACAAAATCCCTGGCTAAATACTCTCCTACAAGCCCCATTTTTACATGTCATCTGAAGGAAATTCTCACTTCTCATCGCAGACCATGTTCAATGGGGTGCTGAGAGCATCCTGTTATGTGTTTAATTTAGATCTCATTATGCTGTAGACTCCTGCACATCCATTTAGAAAATTCCACTTGGAAATATGAGTAGGTACAAAATACATCTAATGCACTCTGACTAGGGCTACTACCTAGAAAGTCTGAAGA
Source organism: Opisthocomus hoazin (assembly GCF_030867145.1). NCBI lineage: Eukaryota > Metazoa > Chordata > Aves > Opisthocomiformes > Opisthocomidae > Opisthocomus > Opisthocomus hoazin. The sequence goes on along the minus strand of NC_134416.1, from coordinate 67,984,176 downwards.
TATAACCAGATTTCTACCTCCCTGTCTAGAGTAAAAAAATTCTGGATTTTCTTATTACTTTGGGGGGGGCAGATGCACCAAATGCAAAGCCTTCTTAATGCAATAGGAAAACTACAACCATTCTAAATAAGGTGACTTCCACAGTTTTGATACAGTCATTCAAAATTAAAACCAATGCAAAAAAGATATACACAATTTGCACATCAAAACTGAACAGTGCCAAGTACAAACACAACTATGAAAAACCTCTTTCATAACATTTCAGAATACAGATATTACCTGGCATCGAAGCTACCTTCTTGAACAGCTATTAGAGAACTTCAAAAATCTTAACAGCACTGACAACTCATTCAGAGTTTACCATCGCTTACACTAAAAAGACACCCTATTTTTCAAGCAATGTGTTTAAACAGTCCTGATGAAAACTAGTATATTTTTTAAACCTGTAAGTACATTTAAGGCTAGTGAAAGTAACTACCTAATATTATTGCCTGTAATCAGGGACTATGGAGGAAGGTAAGGCACAAGTTCGCACACATGGCGCTGACAACGAGCTTCAAACTCATAGCTATTAACTCTCTTTTATCACGGCCTTACATAAATGAAGCATGAGAGTGACAAATGTTCTCACACAGGGATTCACAGCCAAGACTACCATTGTCCCTAACAAATCCCACCAGTCTGGAGAAGAGGAATGCTACAGCACCAGTTAACCCCTAGATTTGTCAGACATGCTACAACTGCCATGCCTAAGGGTGAAGCTGGTACAGTAACACCCCATCACACACTGGGGATCGGTTCGTGCTCGCTACCTGTCTTTGTCCCACCCCCAGCAGCCGTGCTGGAGAGGAACCTGCCTGCAATGTGCCAGTGTCACCGCTCAAGACCTCCACCTGAGAAGGGTTGTTCTACTAAATGCTATCGACCCCTCCACAGATCCCCTCAGCAGGTGATGTTTCGAAATGGGATGCATCACCACCTCACTCTTCCCTGTTCTGGGATACAGCTTGGAGCAGAGAGGGGACTAACACCACCGGCACATCTTTGCCCTTGCTTTTCATACAGTCTGTGCTGAAGGGGAAGAAGGGCTGGCATGCACTCACTGACAGAAATGAACAAGCAAATCTTTTCAAGTATTTTTCAGGTTAAAACGGAATTCCCTTTTTCAGCATTATTCATATATTTTGCTACGTAGGTCTGTAGCTCTTATGTTTGCGGTTACTAATGAATTCTGCTTTTTTTATGACTTTGGTAAGCAGGAACAAAGCACTTCTCACCTTTTTGCAGCTGCATCACTAAAAGTAGGACTGCAAAACCTTCAGAAAGGATGTATTTCATTCCACCAACAAATCAAATTAAACTGAAAATATTTTTAAAAGAGTTGATATTTTATTTTCCAATGTATCACTAAATTAATGCAAACCTACTTCCTGAAGACGAGAGCAAACAAGTGTTCATTTCACTACAGTACATACGATCTAGATCCCAAGGTCTAATCATAACCTATTTATCACCATCCAGCATTTGGCTTGTATATGATGTCCACAGGCACTTGTAGTGATAGCTGTCAAACCGCATTCCGTTTCTGGCATAAATGAGCATAGCAACAAGGACAAGAAATGGAGTGCAGTATAGAGTAACTACACAGCCTGGAATTTAGCCCATAGTAAAGAAACCGTCAAATTAATTACCGACCTCAGTGATGGAGGTTCATGCTTATGGTGGCAGAATATTTCAGAAGTCACCAAGCTTCATGGGATTCTTTCTACTAAAGGTACTAAAAATTGTTTTAGAAATACAGTATCCTTCTTCTCTTCCACCATATCAGAGATCAAAAAATCTTAGTCAAGCTATGCATATTCCTGTAGAAGGAGGTCTAGAAAGGACACAACGCACTCTCTTTGGATTTCAGCTGCTTGTTCCAGTGCTACTTAAGCATAGGCATATTTCAAGTATTCTATATCAAAAAGACCAATCTTACTTTCTTTCAAAGAAAAAGGAATAGAAATTAATGTGGGGAAGAAAAAGAAAAACAGATTATCAGTGACTAAGTTCCTAGTTCTTTTCCACAGTCTTGTTTATATTCCATACTTTTAATCTTCTAATTTAATTTGGTAGTAACCTTTTTTCCTCCTTGGTCTGCCCATGGTCACTTTCCTGGTACTCCATTTTTCACTTCTCACTTGAACTGGAGATTTTCCATATCTATACCTCAAAATATTTTACAAGTCTGCATCCATCTCTCAATCTTACTTAGAGGGAAACAATGATTCTCAGATGCAAAGATGAATTTCTAGCCAACCCTTAAATACGCTATCAGTGATGAAGATGAGGTAGTTTTAGTGGCTGGAAAAAAAAAGAAAAAAAACCCAAACCCGTAGCATGGAAAGAAGAGCGTATTGCTTGGCCATGCATCGCGTTACAAGAAAGCAGCAATGGGGAAAGCAGGCAGTAGCATCACCTGTAACAGTATATGGTCCACTGGCACATGATTAAGTCAGAGTCCTCCCATTTAAACTGGAGGTTCATCTCTCCTTGACAGGTAAATGACAGAGCATGTGTGTCATCCAGAAATGACTCTGGTTATTGACAGTGCAGGGAATGTCTCCTACCCTTTATGACATTTCTGAAGAGCAGAGGCCACAATTAGAAAACATACGTATTAAGATTCACCTCTCTCCCTCAGATCACACTGTCCTTAATGTTTTTAATAGCTTATTAAATTTATACATAAGTCAAGTTCCTGACAGCTTGTTGTTTCCCCATCTTGCGTCATTCAGTGGTGACTGCTTAACAAGTAAAAACTACATAGTCCTTCTCTGTAGGAACAAAGTTCCAAACCTTGGCACTTCATACAGCTAACAGTTTCCCCATGATCTAAAAGCCAAAAGTCACTAATTCCATCAGTTCCCAAAGAAGTAATGGATATCTGTTCCTGAAAACATCTTGATATTTAAAAAAAACAAACAACAACACACAAAACAAAAACCACAACACATCACAAAAAAAGAGAGAGAGATGACCAGATGTAACCAGAGACTGGTAGTCTTAAAATTTTTTTTCAGTTCTTCAGTCAGCATCTGGGACTCAGTCAGTTTTATCTGTCTGATGAGTAGTCACACCAAACCTGAACAGATACACATGAAGAACACCTGCTACGGCTTCAGAGACGATCTGTTACAGAACAGTATAGTCATTCAGGAGGAAACCGAAAATCCTAAAAATCAGTGGACTGTATGCCAGGCAGAACACATCACAATTCTGAGCTGTATAAATGGAGCCACGTTAAAAGGCATCTAATCTTTAAATTCTCTAAATTAGTTACACTAAGCCCTATACTAATTTAACTGTTATAGCAAGTCCTTAAAATAAACATTATTCAGCAAAGACCATGGCAATTTGTGCCGTATTTGTAAACCCCTGGCCACCCGGAAAGAGATCAAATTCTTTCGGTATTCTCGAAAGCCTGTTCCAAAAAGTAAACTTTGTATTGTGCATACATGAGGAATACATTCACCTGGAGGGCTATTCATAAACAAATATGTAGTCACCTATGGCAGTGACCATCATTAAATTCATTTTTCATCTTTACAGATAACAAATACTTCTGATTACTCAATACATATGTACATATGGATGTATAATTATATATTGATTAGTTTAGCTTTTAGCATAACATATGAACGTATTGAGTTTCTCCAGAGTAACAGATAACATTTTTTAAAAATTATACCAATAGACCATTAGCATTACAAGTGAATTTATTTTCCCCAACAGTGCTAAAGATATGCAAAATTTTCATTTTTCAGAGTTGCATAGTAAATGATTAACACCAGCTCTGCTCATTATCTTGCTTAACAAAACTTCTCTAAAAACAAATAAATCAAAAATGCCTCTAACATTCTGGAATAAATAAATTACAGACCTGTTCAGTGGCAGCAATGATATTTTAAAAAGCTTGTGCAAGCTCATTGTACAATATTATTACAAAACTGCAATATATAACAAAACTGTCCACTTTTTTATTTTCTACCCACTTTTACTCAACAAAATACCTTTTGCAAAGCGAGAAACTTTAAAAAAAAAGCTACATATCTAGAAACGTTAACCCCATGCTCCAATGTGTTACAATATACATTTTACACGGGGACTTGTAAGGAGAAATGCAGTTAAATGAAACAACTACTATCTGGTAGGATATCAGGTTTCGGTCACTGTGAATGCATACTTTATGTTTCGTATTAGAAACATGCTTCTTGTCTCCGATCTTCGAATCGGACTTTAGAATTATTTTTCTTTCATTACACATGGACACTGAAGTCAGTCTGGAAGTGAAACACCCTGCATTTCCTATCCTCACTAGAAAAGATCTTCATCTAAAGAAGGAATCTCCAATTCTAAAGAATTAGTGAATTGCCTTCCTACCATAGTGCCCACGTCCAAAGGAAAAAAACCTTTTTCTTATTAAATAATATATTTACAGTGTAAAAAAACAAAGTCTTGTCAACAAAACCGCATTTTGTTTTACTTTGGGGTCAAAATAACCATTGCTGTGAGAAATGCACGCATCAAAGAATTTTCTCCTCAAAAGACAGTATCAGAAAAATGTTTGTTCCCTCTTCAGAACAAAGAGTAAAACAAAGCACAACACATAATACAACCACAACAAAATGAAACTGTTATCTGTTGCTAGTTCCCTACCAGCCCACAGATTTTTCTTAGCATTAAAAAACAGCATGTAAATTAAGGTGACTGAAACATGCTTTCAGCGAGCAGAGTAATATGGTAGCTATTCATCACCTGAAGTCATAAAACACTAGGTCTTGTCCTTAGCATATTCTAATGAAGCCTATCATGCAAATGAGAGTGACCTTTTCCGTGTATTCTGCAAGTTCACATTTATGTGAGGAGTATATATAGTTTGCCAATACAAACTAGCCAAAGACTGCGTAATTACTGTAATCAATTAGTAGTTAGTGTCGCTCTGCTCATTTGTGGCTAATGTCAGCTAAACCATTTTTGAGCAAACCACCCTGACAGCCTCTTTCTGTTGTTTTTGTTGCTGCTGTTATTCTGCAACAAGAAAACAAGATATACAAGTCAAACTTCTCAAGATGGAGGCATGGCAGTGTTTCTCTAAAATGCTTTCTCTTCAGGTGAAAAATAAAAATAAGACCTGTTCCTGCAGTGGTTAAAGATTCCCCAGTAAAGTTACGTATCCTTAAAATGACATTGAAGTTTTCTGCCTGTAAAATGAAACATTAATATTTAAATATTTAAATGAAGGACACTCTCCCATGAGGCAGTTCAGACCAAGTAAGGAAGACTTGGTAGAACTTAGGCACTCTTTTCAATGGATGAGTAAACAGGCCATACCCTCTGCTCAGCAACAGTCTATTTTGTAGACAGTTATGGATAGGAAACATTACTGGAACTGGTAATTAAAGTAAAAACTAATACTGTCTCAGAAATGGGGAATTTTGTACAGGGAAAATAATTTATCATGCCTTACAGTTCCCCACAACTGAAATGAATTATCTGCTTATTTAGCACGTCTATTTTATTCTATGGTATCTTCCAAACTGAAGCAGGGCCCACTTGCTCTTTTTCATATCAAAATAGAGTAGACACAAAGGAAACTTATGCCACTATTTGAAACAGACTGCCTATATAGCCTCTGATAAGAAAACAGAGCTTTATGACAAATAAGAATATAGAGATCAGAGTTGTACATTCTTTTTATACTCATACCCTTTATAACAGTGACATTCGAGTGGTTTAGGAAACCAGAAATCAACTCTTTGCAAAACCAGAACTGTACATTAAAAATAAAAACAGACTTGTGTCAATAAGAAGTCAATGCACATTAAAATAAATCTGTTCCCTGATTTTACACCTATCGTGAGAAATGTATTTTTTTTCCTAAGAAATTACACTGTTAACACAATGTTGCTATACGTACACTTAAACATATGCACTTTATATATACTATATATGTATACTATGCAACAAAATGGTTTCTAACATCTTGCTATTTTTTGTGGTTTGATGAATGTTAGAATCAATTGTTTTTCACTCGTCAGAGAACTGTAAGTTTCAAATGGATATATTACAGGGACAAGAAGCCACTGCTTTTTTTATGAGGAGAGAGTGAAGATGAGTTTCGGTTCTTTGCATGCCCGTATCACGCAGCCAATGTTGTGAGCAATTCTATTTTACAAAACACTCTGCAGTAAAGTAGTTGCAATGCATGTAACATTCGGCCAAGTAAAGATCAGATACAGAGACCCAGTCATAAAAAAAATTTTTATTATCAAATTATTAACAAGTAAGATCAAAGAAAAAGGTCAAATAATTACTTGTGTGTATTAAGACACAGGATGGAAGGTAGAGTACAGCACACTAACATAAAGGTAACGGAATTGATACAACTGAAGTCCAAGGAAAGAGATGCAAGCTGAAACCTTCCCTTTTCTTCATTCAGATTATAAGAATATTCCTTAAATAGAAAACTAGTCTTTTTCAACCGCACAGGTAAAAAAAGACTTTTGTTTTCAAGCTTTTTCCCTGCGCCAGGTCTCAGGAACATCTCTGGAAGCTGTCACAACGGCAAAAGCAGCACAGGCAGGCGGGCAGAGCCGGTGCCGGGAGGGGCAGGGGGCGCCGGGCACAGCCCCAGACCCGCGGAGAGCGGCAGAGCCCCTCTTGCTGCTGCCTCTTCTCCCCAGGTAACCCGCTGCCGCCGGGCCCTGGGCAGCCCCGCAAGAGCATCTTCGCCGCCGGCACCAGGGCTGCAGCGTGGGGCTGGCACGGGCTGGCTACCGCACTCAACCTTTTCCATCTCTTCCTCTCACTTGCCGCCTGCCTGCGGGTAAATCATTTGTGGTCCAATTCTGAGCACACCAAAAATAGTTATATTCCCTCCAGTTTCACTAGGAGCAAGGCTTCAGCGGACTCTTCTGGTTTATTCAACCGCAAAATGAGAATACTACTTATCCGCAGCATCGGAAAACTTTTATTTGTCCTCGTTAGTAAAAATGCTTAGAGATATTCCAATGGGGGGAAAGAAAACAAAATAAAAAACCAGATCTCTTTTGCAAGCAAGCCATCAGGTTCAGGAACGCATGTGGAAGAGCCCTAAAGAACATGGACTTTTGAACTAAAAAAGCAAAGCAAAAACCTAGAAGTAATAAGAGTAAAATATTTGTTTCCATGGTGCTTGGGGGGGGAGGAAAGAGCAATCGAGTCGCAATAAGTAGAGTGGCACTGAAGATTTATTGGTTTGCTCCTGCGTCCTGCTAGAGCGAGGCACCTCGCGCGGCATCAAGCGCATCCGAGGTGTCGGCCCCGGCGCCCAGCAGCGGGGAGATCGCTCTTTTCATTCTTGTCAGAGCACGCCGCGACGGGGGCATCTGACAGCTACCGAGAGGGACGAGGGGGAGCGAGCGGGAGCAGCGCGCCCGCAGAGCCCCGGGCTGCGGGGCAGCAGCGAGGGCCTTGCGGAGCCGCCACCTGACCAGCGCCCACGAAAAGGCGAGCGGGAGATGCTTCAGAAAGCAGGAGAGTCGCCCATCACCGCGGATCCACCCCGGGATGACGCCTTTATGATAAACACTCACGACAACTTGCGACCAAACTGCTGTTACAACACTAATTGTCCATGAAAGCTGACCTGCAGCAAAGCAGCAGAGTTCAGTTTCGATAGGCCTGGCTCAAGCGTACGAACGTGATTGGGGGTGACAGGAGACATCCACGCATCAAAAATCTCCGAGAACGGCTGACGCGACTTTGCACGCTGTAAAAAAGCGGCGGAAATCCTAGACTCCCGGCTCTTTGTCAGGAAGGCAGAAAGGACCGCAGGGGCGGCGTTTGTAAGAGCATCTTTCCAAAGTAGAGTAAGATTTGCACGGCCTCGAAAAAAGCGTCGATGGATCTCTTCATCCTCCACGCCATTGCTGCCATTATTACAGTCTTTAACCAAGCATAAATCCCACACCATTAATGACGGAAGATCGCATTTTCTGAGCCAAAGCAATCATCCTCCTTAAATTTCAAGACATTTTCTGATTTTGATTCAGCTGAACAGTTTTCTCCCCATTTTGTTTTAACTCAGCAAGTGCCAGGAGTTGCAACTTTCTGGTGTAAACCCCTTGCAGAAATGCTGGACGTGTGTCAAGACAAGCGGGAAGCATTTTCACTCTTACTTTCAGCTGCAAATATTTGTTTCAAGTACATTCTATAAGATAAAAGGATTATAAAACAAAAAGGAAAACAATGGTACAGATAAGGTTCTGTGTTTGAGGACTAAATATCTATTAAGCACGAAAATAACTACATCGAAAGAAAATAAAAGAAAAACTCTAAACTTTTAATCACGAGCAACAGAGTGCTCAACTACTGCCATGATGTTTCAAACTAAGCATTCAAAAATCTGAAAGGAAAGCTTCAGCTTTATTGCATTTTGTACTTTACTATTACTGCAGCATTTAGGCTTTATTTCTATAAGCTAATAATGTACATGGGGCACCTTTCTACCACTGCAATTTAAAAAAAAAAATCACATTTTGTGATATTAAATGACCTTTATTATTATATTTTATTAAAAATAGTGTAGCCCAAAACCAATATTTTAATCGATTATCTCAGAATTTCGAAAGCTGAGCTGCTAAGAAGAGAATGAAGAGCAAGGAACAAAATCAGTCCTGAATCCTATTTGATAACTATATTTTGGATCAAATAAACAGTTAATCTTGTTTAACTTTTGAAATGATTCAGTGTTTAGACTGATCTAAATAAAAAGTTTAAAATTAAATAGATTAAAAATTGAACCAGTTTAATTATTCAAAAGATTTCAAAATTACCTGTTTTAAATATTGAATAGACTGAAAATATTAAGCCACAATGCCAAAAAAATTGGAAATGCGACCCAAGAATAATATTAAAACACATATGGAGAAGCTCAATAGGTGGGAGAGACTGGGATTTTTTTTGCTTGTTTACATTTTATTTTTAAAAGGAATAAAGCACAATAAATCACTGAAATTTTAGAGAGATGATAGGACCAATAAATACATAAGACAATAAAGGACCATTAGAACACTTAGCAGAGGAAACCAAATCAAATTGCTTAGTTTATAATCTTGTGCTATCTTTGAAAATAGCAGTACATCACCCACTTAGTTGCCTCCTCTCTCCCTCCAAGTTCTCAAATCTGGATACTTCTTAAAACACTTCCCTCTTTAAAACAGAGACACGCACCCTCACGTAAGAAAGGCATCCCCCGTAAGACAGCCTCAGGCATCAGCGTTACACACACATGCGGGTGGACCAGTAGGCAGGACGAAGCGGGTCCTTCGGTTATTTATTTCTTTAGGATGGCAGACAACACAAGTCATTCAGATATAGTGGGGGTTATTAAGTTATAAGAGAAGGCTAGATGTAAATCATATTTACATTTATCCACAATCCTTTTCAAATGGAAAAAGAAGTTTCACACACTCCCATAAATTTCAGTTTGTTTTTTTTTTTAAAGCGTGCAAGTCTACCATGTCATTTCTATAGCACCCAATGCAAAAGTTTGAACCGACCTTGGTATGATGGTATTGCTACAATTAAAATGCTGTATTACTAATAATTTACTAACATACAGAATACTGAAATAATTTTATATCCCAATAACTATGGGCAAAGAGGCCAAAGACCTCTACTACAACTACTGTAACACATTCTTGATTTTTTAAAAAGCTGCTCAATTGCAAACAATAATTATTATTATAGAAATACAAGAGCCTTGACACAGAGAGCTTAAAGTAGAAGCTTCTTTTAACTATATAACCTTACTAGACTAAACACAAAATATTCTACAGGGACACATAAAGACATAAATATTTTTTCCTATTTTTTCCCCCATATTAACAACATTGTTCAACATTTGTTTAGGTCTGCATTCTTTCCAGAACAGATGAAATATTCGATAGCAAGTACCATTGTTTCCAAAGAACATTTTGTACCAGAATTAATAAGAGAAATATCACTTCTGCTTGGCACTTCCGCTACAAGTTAAAAAGGTCTTCCTGCAATTAATGCTGAGCTTATACATCATTAATGGACAAAGCAAAGAAACAGTTTACAAGAACTTATACTCAAGAAGGAAAAAAAAAAAATTTTAAAAAAAGAGGTCTAAGTGGGGCGTCAAGAACAAAAGAATGAGCACACGCCACCAAACGAAATGAAGGTGCTAAGCTCGCTGCATCTCAGAAATCAGACATGAGATGGAACGAACATAAAATTGAAGCCATTCCTTTCTACAGCTTCTGCTCTTTTCAGGAGCTGTAGAAGACAATACAGCAACTATTTCTCCTTTTCAAATAGAGGAAGAAAAAGGACCATTTCTAAAGGTCAGAATAGGTTGGGGACAATTCATTTGTTACATTGCTTAGTTTATAAAAGAGTGGGAAATTCGGTCATTTTCATATTAATTTATAATACACACACAGAGGCACTGCACAACATTCAAACTAGTGGAGCCATTACGCAGAGCCAATGGTGAAGATATTTAGAAGCGCATAGATGCCCTGCTTCCTAAAACCCGGACATGCCTCAGCGGTGACAGAATGGTGCTTCATAGCAGGGAGGACGAGTCCATAGTTACTGTTTACCAGGCACCAGGATTTTAAAGACAGAACGTCACAAAGCAAACAGGAGTCTTACTTCTGTTACTGGCACAAGCCTGAACCCAACCCAACTGTTTCTCAGCGCTGCTGCCACCACAACCGTGTTCCCAAGTTGGGAGCCCGAGCTCCCGCAGGCAGCACCCGCAGCAAGCCCGGCATTCCGCGGGGTACTCGGTGCTGCGCTGCCCTGTCCCTGCGTGCTCGCCGCCTTCCCCGCACCCACAACGCCGCTTGCTTGGCCACCCAGTCACCAGGACGAGCTTGCTGATCCAACCAGAGGCTAATGGCCTTTCAGCCTGAATACTAACACCGAGCTCCTCCAGCTTACCTCGCCGCTTTCTGAGCCACGTTTGACAGGAGGCGGCCAGGGATGTGATGGCGTGGCTAGGACAGCGACCAGTTTTGGCAGCCACACAAGCTCCAGTCAGCTTCAGTTTCACAGTCAGCTTCAGTTTCACAGCCCTTTAAGGACTGTGGTTACAACAGGTCCCTGCTTTAGAAGATGGAGGTTTTCTTTTATAGTATTTTCATCCCGCATTTAGTTTTTACAAGGTTCTACGTCATTAGTTACACTACAGATATTAGCCTTTAAAGGAAGACAACACCCAGAACCTGCCCCTAAACTGAAAGTCCAAGCAACCCAAAGAAATGACAGAAATGCCCAATGTTTTAGTTGGAGCCAGGCTGTTACCTCCCACAAGTTCTCATTCCCACTGGTCTTACTGTCTTCTGCTACCTAAAAAGCATTAGCCTTGTTCTCCTTGTTTTTACGATACTCCTATGCTGGCACTGTTTTATCAGCCAGATTACCCTGTACAGCTCCAATACTCTAACACTTGCCATTTTCAACAACCACTATACAGAAAGTATCAGAAGCATAGTTTAAAAGTATCCTTAATTACAAAGTGGTTACAAATGCTTAACATCATCGTTTATTCACGGGGATACAACCTTTCAAATCCATGATATCCACTAATAATTCTAACAAATGCTCGGTCCATAAATATTTAATGGCCACTCGTGGGTGTTTTATGTTGCTGTCTTTGGAGTTGACCTATTCTCAGGTTTATTCATTGGAAAAGGTTTATTTTATCCTAAATAAGACATGTAATTTTACAACATTCGAGTTATGCATACAGGAAATCAGATCATTCTGTCCCATGCAAACAAGGAAAATGCATCCTTCACAGAAAAAGCACAGATCAAGTTAATGAGGGACAGTTTATTTTGTATGATTTCTCAGGGCTTTCAGACAGAAGACTGGCTGACAGATGCCTCCACCCTTCAACAAGCCAATAGAAGTTTAATTGTAACGCCGTGGTTGTTCCCACTCCTGTGTGCCTAACAAGCTCCCTCCTTCCTTTCAGCATGGGTTTTACCTGGCTGGCCTGAAGTTAAGCCCGCTGTTGAATCTAAGTCCCTCCTGCCCATAAGGCCACTTACCATCACAATGCATGCAACTAAGTGCCTTGCTAAGACATAAGATCCTGAAGTAAGAACACAAATTTGAATTACAAAGCACAGCGGAGGATTAGGAAATAAGCTATGGAAGAAAAGACCCCTGTATTTTCTGTACTGGACCACTGCCTGTCTGGTCTTCACAGCGTCACCAGCCCTGACGCACCACCACATTCCTTATTACACCAGCAGTAGCTTAACACTTTCATCCCAAACACAGCAGCACCTTGGTGCTGCAACCCCATCACCCCAAGTGGACTCTCTTGCCAAGCCTGAAGGGACACACGGCCTTCAGCAAGGCCTTCAGCTAAATGGTTTCACATACGATTCCTTACACATCCACTGTTACAACAGAAATATTGACTGTGCCAACAAAAACTTCTATGGAGAATACTCACAAAAACTGACCATTTGCCATTAGAAACTATTATTCTATAACGACATATTACATACATACTCTAAAATTATAAACCAAAAAGTGCTTTAAATGACATTATTAAGGCTGTACAGTCAAGAACCTAGTGCTTAGGAAACTCCAAAAGTAAGACTGCCTTTGAAATCACAACCCATTGCACTGCCCATATTCACTTTACTCTATAGCTACAAAACTTCCAGTGTGTTTCAGACTTATTTTCAATTTTAATGAGGTATCCTATTATTTGAGCTTAAAAACATTGAAAAGTAAGTCTATATAAAACACATACCTGCCTTAAATTGAAATGTGGGTATCAAAAATCAGAAAAATCCAAACTAAACAAAATTAAGTAAGAATCTTATAATAGGAAGTGTCAAGGCACTTAAAAACAGGCAGGCCAGGTACGTTTAACTATAACACACACTTTATCACATTATATATACATACGAGATGATAAAGAATAGTGGTGACACCTATCAAAAAGAAAGGAACAACTTCTACAACTACAGGGCTGCAATCTAAAAATTCAAAGTCTACTACATTCCAGTCTTCCTCAGAACATAAATTCTGTAAGGTAGGAACTTGCCCAGCTCTGTATTTGTAAAAGCAACCAGAAATATACCCTTTGATTCTGAGGCCTCCAAACACTTCTCATACATATATTCCACAGCATTAAAATACCACGCCGTCCCCGTTTAGTATTTTAGTTTTTAGTATTTTCATTTCTTTCATTTGTGAGGCAAAGAAATGAAAATATCCAATCACATATTGCATTTACCCAGAATTAGTTCTCAGTTTCACCTGAAGCCCTGTAAACCTTCACATCCCTGCTATGGTGAATGTTAAGAAAACAGAGCCACTCTCAGTGCTTCATTAATGAGTGCACACCCTTAGCCCACACACTTCAAGTAGTATCAGACCACAAGGCCGTCTTTCCTCATGAAACACCACTGTACCAGACATCATTACCATGTGCACAACGGACGTGAGAGTTGGCATTTTGCACTATCCTCCATTATCATCATTCGTCTATGGAATTTCTTGATTAAAAAGTGGTATGGCTGAACAGCCAGGCTGTTTGCAATATCGTCTTCTACTTTGGCAATAACTGGAATTAGCTATCTGCGATCAGTACATTAAATTAATATCTCCAATAAAATAGGGGTTGTCCACCATTCTTAGCTCTTGGAGCTTAGGTACACAAGAGCCAATCACCAGTGTGCTTTGGCAGCGGTCCAGGACACTAATTTGTAAAGGGTTTTAACCTGTTACGGGGCACAGGTTAATCTTGGAACCCAATTTGTGTGTCTGTTAAATGCAAACTCCTTGTGGCAGAGGCTGTGCCTTCTGCCTTTAAGAGTAGTTTCTGTAATGCAGGTGCAACCACAGCAAACAAAACTGATAACCTAAAGCACTGAGATACAAACAGATCATCAATTGAGCCAACTATTAGGAGCTTACACCTTCCAAGTCACCTTTGTTATAGCTGAATTAATTTCATGAACTTATACAAAGTCTTCCCTTATTCACATCTACATTCTATGTGACAAAACCACACATTATTATCATTAGCCCATTCACTTAGATAGCTTTAGTCAGTGACAGAGAAGTGGTCACAATAAGCACAAATGCAGACAGATTTGAGATAGAAGTACATTTGCTTATTGAGGCCAGAAGACAGTGCGTTACCAACAACTTTCAATCTAAGCAGATAATCCTGAAAGCTGCTAATTCCTTTAAAAAGCTGTTTTAACACTAAACATAGATCTCAAAGACAAGGTATGTTCCATAGCCATAAGCAGTATTTATCTTTCCCTCATTAACCAAATTGAAAATAAAACATTTTAGTCTTTCACTCCTTTTCACCCATAGTGAGTATTCTAAAAAGAGAGGAAAACCTCAAATCACCAAAGTGAACAGGGCCATCGCCTTGCTGGCAATTACATAATTCAAGACTAGGACATCTTAGTCCAAAGGCAGGACTCTATACATGTTTGTTAACTTCATCAAAACCTTTAAAAACAACACCACACCTTCCTTTCCCTCATTTACTTATATTAATACTAACAAAACATTTCAAATATTAACATTCTTTCAGACCCCACATTTCAGGTAGCTGGCAGGTGACACAGCAGATGAAGAAACACAAGACATCTAACAGCACTATTTAGCACATGGTTTTCACTCTTTGAACTCTGTGACTTCTTTGATTTTCTTTCCTCATTATGGTCACATTCTCCTAAGCTGATATATTCTGCACGCAGTACAGTAATTCTCCTTTTCTATACAACACTGAAAACCTTGGAATTATGTCATTATCATTTGTGCAAGAGATGCAGGGCAGCCACTGTCTTTAATGTAGATTTTCTCTTGCACAGTGGAAGTTTTTGAAAACAGAGAATGAAAACATTTAAATGTAAACATTTAATATCTCTGTAATGATATAAAAAGGCAACACTTGCAGTATTCTTCTCTTTTGAAAGTTAGATGATGAGGCCCATTAAACCTACTCAACAATGTGCACTCTCGAGGGGGTAAGTTCCTTGGCAAGAGAATGCAGCGAGCCTCTATGTGTTTAGCCAGGACCATATCGGACTTAATGGACACGAATAAACTCAAGTCAGAATGAAATAAAATGTGTACTCTAAATGTATTCCTCTGGTTTCATCTTTTTAGGAACTGGCACCCATGTTGAAAGGGGAGGACACAGAGGGTAATTTCTCAGAAGTATCTTTGCAAACCCACTGAGATAGGCAGAGATTGTTTTGCAAGTCACCTAAGTAAAGCATTGCTCTGAGTAGATAATGTTACTGTTAACAGATGATGCCTGTCAGAAAATCACATACGCTGATGCATCTTGCAAGCCTTCTTATGCTTCACTCTTCCTGGAATGTGGAAAGAAAGTATAGAGGACAGCTCTGTCACCCAACTGCTAATTTTTGTGGAACCAAAGAGGTGTCAGTTCGGTTAATTGTGCAGAAGAGTCTTTCTTCCATCTCCTTTCTGCCCATGAATAACAGAGTAGTTAACAATATTGACATTTAAACCGTCATCATTGGGCATCTGAATTAACACCTCAGACATAAACAGACATGCTCACACCTTTCAAATCTACTGTGCTAAAGGCACTTCTGCAGACATCCCTGTATCAGTTACACTTGGTTAATACTTTAGGCACCATAAAAGCTAACAATTTATTTTTTCTTAATAAAAGCTAAGACAGTGAAGAACAACAAAGCAGTTGAGAAAGTATACTGTAGTATTACGTACCAATATTGTTGAAGTTCAGATTAGCACAAAATCTGGTCCTTCCACTGCAGGAAAACTTTCCTTTCCCTTTTTATGAATTGTTTTTCTCTGGGGTTTCTTTCAGTTGTTGCTCTCCATGACTACAGACAGCTACTGTTTAAACAGCAACCATTCTATGGGGCACTTTATACAACAGCTAACCAATAATTCGGAGGCTGGGGAACAACCTTCTTCCATCAGATGCTTCCCCCATGGGTTTATCAGACCTCACCCAAACATTCACACAGCTATTACATGGTTGTATGGTGCTTAGCTAACAATTCCACCTTTTAAATACATCCTCATATTAATAATTAGAAACAGTATATATATTGGATGGCAGAAAGTGTTGTAGTCACTGGAACACTTCAGCAATTCTGAGTAGGTCTGCATATCATAATGTAACATTTTGCATCCACCAAATCCAGAGCAAGGTTTGCTGCTGGAAGCAGTGCAAGTACTTTATAAAGGTATTCAGCTAGGGAGACTAGCTGTAGGGAGGAGCGGGGCGTATTAGGCATGGTGGAGCATCAAGGAACAGAGCTAGCTGAGGTTTCTCCACGCAGCACCATACTGAGTGATATAAACACAACCTAAAAGACACGAACAAGCAATGCATATAGTGGTGAACTCTTGCAACTTAAATCAAAGACTTCTTCTGGCACTTTTTTTGTTCCTTTGAGGGCAACAAGTTTTCCTAGGGACATTTAATCTACCTCAGACTACCTAAACCCACCCTGTAAAGAAAACGGGTTTACACATTACAGCCGAGTTTTCCAAATCCATGTGGGTTACCTGGCTATAGCAATCCCACCTCTCCTCCTGATGGCACTGCCTGTACCACAACACTCCTAAGTTTCCATGGCTATTTAGATATTAAACTATGCTAGGATAGCTAGCTCTTCTTCCTCTCTCTCTCTCTAATTAATTCTGACTCTTCACCTGTTTTTCATCTCATATTCCCAGAGACATATACTGTAAAAAATTAGCTCTTATTTGTACCTAATAACATTCTCAGCTGAGGAGCTTATATTGGAGTCATATTTGCTTGAGAGATACGGAATCCCCTTGAGAGTGTCTGCCACAGATATTATCCCTTTTAATTTCCAATTCTTTTTATCACAAACCTTTCTCTACGCTATGGGACTGTGGAGATTACACAATAGGTGCTCTAAATAGAAATGCTTCGAGATTCTTAAATCTCCATCTCCAATTGCTACTTAAAAGCCAGTCAACTTTGAAGAGTTGTTGCAACAGGGAAGGTCTCGGTGAAGCGAGTATTTCCAGCTTGAGTTACCTAGCCCTTTAAATTCTGTGTACCATCCATTTATACGCATAATGCTGACTGAGAACTATACTCTCTGCTCCTATCATTTTTTTCTCTGCAGTCTTAAGTGGGGTCATCTCCCTTATCACCAGGGAATCAATGCCAGGTTACTGTGCCATCAATTTAATTGAGGGGAGGGCTGCTTCGAGCGTCTCACATTTCCCATCGAACATAATGGGATTCTGCCTCCTCCCGACCTGTGGTGGTGGAGGGACCTTCTCCAGGTGAAGGCCTGACCCGCAGCCCAGCCACCCCCAGCCTGAGCCCCCCGCTCCCAAACACCTTGGTCCCCGTTAATCCTCCCTGTCAAAAGCGGCTGGGGAAGCAGAGGGGCTTCCAAGATAAACACTGCTTCCCCCATTCAGACATTTAAATAGCATTTGGTAATTTTACCAGGCACATGCTCTCCAGGGCATTACGTGCATTTAAGACAAGCTACGATGGGGGAAAAGGAAGGAAAGAGCACCTAGATTTTCTGGAGACAAGCAATGTGAACGCCTAGTCGTTAGCAGTGTTAGCTGTTTTTTAAACACACGGTAAACAGACATCTCTCCAAAGGTGTCACCCAGCAATCCTGACAACTGTCATCCTCAGTGTGGTTCTGGAAGCAGGCAAGGACTGCTCAGGGAGAGAGGAGGACAGAGCTTTCCTACCACTGTCCCTCACTGGGTGCCAAGGTTTTGGGAATTGCAGATGAAGCCGTGTATTGTTGCAATCTCCTTGGTGGCAGCAGCAGAAACCAACAAGCGCTTGTGACGAAAATGTGAGAGCATCAGAACAGGAACATGATGGTTTTATCTGCATTACTACAGTTCTCTGGAATGTTAGCGTTTTGTGGTCCTTTTTCCTTTCACCCTTTTATTTTTCCTTCAAGCTATCCAACTGATATTGGCAAGAAGTACAATCGCTTTCAGCATCCTGTACAATGACATATATATATATATATATATTGCATGAAGAAGATACACCCTCCCACCCAAGACAGCAAAAATATGAACAACTACAGAAAGAACAAGATTATTATTCTAGTATGGAAACAGACACTCACAAACAAAACACACACAGAAAGATCTATACAGTATTTTTGATACCTAGTATGGCTAAAATAGCTTCTATCAAGACCAATCTTCTCGCTCCAATGACAAAACACAAGCTAAATTCAAAAAAACACACTTCAAAACATTGCCTGGTAGCCCCTGAGAATTGAACACAGAAAATCTTTCAGGTGCAGCACATTATCCGATCAACACAACACAAACTGATTTCCATAGGAAATTCTAGCCTCATCATGCAACATTCATGTTAATTTAAAAAATAGTCCTTGATTTTGAAATAAAGTTGAAAGTATAGTGTCAGAACAAAGTGGAAGAGGTATCATTAGCCTTCAAATGTGACAAACAAGAAAGACACAAACAAGTGTCAGAATAATTAAAAAGGCATTGTTCACTTTTTAGAAGGAAAAAAAATGAATTGCACAAGAAATATTAAGCTAACAAAGAAAGACCAAATATGAGTAGAAAAAAATGACAGTTATCTGCAAAATTCATAAATGTGTCTTTTGTATAACCGTAATGATCATATTTTATGCTGTCATTTTACATTTAATTGCTCACCCTGGTACTTTTCTTCATAGAAGCCATCAGTACCCCACAGAGCCAGATGCTGAATTGCAAAAAAACATACTGTGACCACAGACTTATAGGAAAGTAACTTTGCTGAGCTGTGGTGTATGACAAGTTAATTTTTGCAATTATACTTTTTCCAAGAATAAATGAAACTGCAGGTCATTACTATTCTATATCATTAAAAAGAGGCAGAAAATGTTCTTGATCATAAAGGCCTCAAACTCATTTTATCATTACTTTGACATATGAAAGCAACTTTTCCAGCTGCTTTTCCTCAATGTGACTTAATGAAATAAGCACCACCTCAGCTGAAATACATAAACACCTTGATACATTAAAAAGCACATAACTAGCCAATATTGTTATTATTACACAATGCTAACCCATCATATGTCTAGCAGGAAAGAAATGTTATATGGGCTACGCTTACTCACAGCTGTTAGCTCTGCGGCATTATACTACACATAAAAGTACTGAAGAGATACGGCTGCTCAGTTGTCACGCAGACCAAAATTGTTTCCTGTTCGTTATCTTTCTATGTGACATTAAGCGTTAGAAATGTTTGTAAAAAGAATTAAGCACGAGCAATGTCCGTCACTGTCAAATTGTCTGTGCAATCAAACAGCCTGAGCATAGATATCATCGTGAACCACGCAATGTCTATTTTCTGTATCTGTGCTCATGCCATCTGAAGAAAGACTTAAGAACTCAAAAGTTGGGTGGTTCTTTGAATTTCAAAATATTTACTATACATGGAGAACTCAGAACTTCCCAGGGCACTCTTTCTCACAAAATGCCTTTTAATTGTCTGCACAACTGCTTTACTTCCCCCGTCACCAACACGAACTATAACACTCAAGTGAAAAGCAGCAGAGATTCTGCTTTCCAGATGAAGAATATATTTATTAAGACAAAGGAACGAGAGGAAAATGTTCCAAGTGTCATTGCATCTGTTTGCAATAAACATCAAGAACCTTTTAAAAAATGACTACAAAGCTGCCAAAAGACATCAGGTTGATGGCCAAAGAGCTGGAAATCCTCAGTTCACCCACAGAACAAGTGAACACAGTGACCCCCAAGCCACAAAAATCCCAATTTCACAGAATCTTCTCTGCCAAATCATCCCATCCTTAATAGTATTGAGTGGGCTAAATATGTCCTTTGTTAACACATGCTTCAGTGTATGTCCTAAATTAAGGGTGATTAGTTACTTCAGTTTTCTCTTCTGAGAACGAGATTGCAAGGACCAGGAGACTGGAAGAAACTGTCCAATAAATCCTTTGACTGAGATTTTCAAATTCATGGAATCAGCGGCAAAAATCAATCTGATTTCTTAAAACAGGCCACATGTAGCTTCTTACTCTACTCTTGTCCAAGTCCCAATGCTTTCCTTCCAAACAAGAACCATAACTGTTCTGAAATTATTTATAAGTGTTACAGTTTCATAATTAGGACCACCTCTCCCTCATTCTCCACCTGATCTCCTTGCGTGGCAGCTGCAGATCCCTGTGCATGAGATTCTCTCTATTCATATACAGGTTCTACAACAGCAGTTTCACAGTGTTTTCATGAACACAGAACAAACCTTTAAACACACTTGCTATCAAAAAATAATACCACAAACACTGGACATGGCTGGTTTTTCTCTTACTTAGGATACTTCGGCTTTATTGCTTCAAAGAGGTGTTTTTGTCAGGAAGAAGAAATTAGAATTAGAGGAAAAAAAAAATGTATGGTTTGAAGTGCATGCCATTGCATACAACTCTTCTATAGAAATGAAACACTATCCAATTAATTCTATGCAGCTACAAAATAGGAGGAGGTTGTCCGTAGGCAGACAGGGAACCAACCAGCTTTTAAAATCTCCAGTGTCACAATTTTAATCTCAATGCATCCTATCTGCAAATGAATCATTGCCAAGGAGATAAAACTTTATTGTTATGAATCAAAGAATAATATTAAAATATAATCAAAGTACTTCGTAAAGAATATATGTCTTGCCCTGGACTACCAATTACTTTGCTGAAAATTTATATGTGCAGCATGGAACTTTTTTTTCCAAATTTTTTTTTGCCAATTTACAGGACAATGAATAATAAGTTTTCCTTTCCCACAAGTAGGAATAAAATTAGAAAGCAGGTACTCAGCTATTTTAAGTCTAACAATCTTTATCAGAATTCCTGTCACAATCAAATACAATTGCAAAGTTTCCAGTTAAAAAACAAAATCCAACAAAGGAAACTGAAGTCTACAGCAAATCCGTTTACACACTACCCACCAACAGCTCAGCACCTGTATAACCCAACAACAATGAAAGGCAACACGCGTTCCCTTTCTGCTCAGAAGGCAGAATTTAGGAAGATGGTAAGAACCTGAAGCACTTGGTGTGAAGTTACATACGTAAGTGAAGATGCGGTAAAATTATCCCGTCTGTGGGCAGACCTGTGTCGACTTGTGAGAGTTAGCAGAGCCCAATACAGAGACATGGGATTGCCTGTGCAGAACAGTTCACAGAGTCAGGGCTTAACATGTGAAGGACTAAAACCTAGCTACTATCTCTCCCCTTTTTTCACTGCCAGCTTTCATCTGTAGTCATTATTTTCAATGTAAAACTGCTTCTGCATACGTCACAATATGCATGCATTTTATTACATGCATGACTGGAAGAAAAAAGAGCATTATCCTAAGAAAGATTGCTCGGGTTTTCTCCCTGAACCCTTTCCAACTCCCTTTCACCTTCAGACCAAAGGCAACAATTTTTGACAACGAATGAGCAAATTTAAAATAAAACACTCTTAAAAGCTCTCATTCACAAAACATTAAAGCCACCATACTGAAGTTCAATATATGATTAGAAGCAAAATTAAAGCATTTATTAAAATATATACTTTTTTATCATTCAATATAAATACAAAAAATAGCAGATGCTCTTTAACTGTCAAATATGGATTTTTCATATCCGGTACACAATTTACTGTCACAGGCCCTTCGGTGCTACAAAAGTATTAGTACAGCTATTAACTATTTAATTCTTTAGCTGACACTGTTTTAAGAAAGGGATTTAAATAATTTACTTCTACATACTCCTGCTTAAATTTTGCGGCTAGGAATTCGTGCAACGAAGTTGTAGAAAAAAAAACACATGACGCTTGTTGATAGTGATATAAGACAGGATTATTATAAAAACCAATTATATCTTTTCATTCTCTTGCTTAATTAAAGCAAGAAGAATCACTATCTTTCTCAGCAGTAATCATGTGGAAGCTGTATAGCACAGATACAGTAATTAACTTAACCTTATCACTTAACTCTATTGGGTCATTCGAGTGAGGCACAGTATCAGAGCTCAGAATCAATGCTGCAACGCTAACATCTTCGAGCAGTTCAGAGATTGAATAATGCCATCTGTAAATGGACAGTCTTTGTTCCTGCTTAGCTATGCTGGATAGATGTTCCTGCTCATAACTTTCATATGGCAGCTTAACCATTTAATCATTGTACGTTAATACATTATCAATATTGTGAACATGTAAGTACAAAATTACTTGTCAAAGTAATCAGATATTACCGATTTTTGTGCATAAATACGATACGTGTGGGATTTTGTCTTAATTATATATTTTCACAAAAGAAGATATAGCCCATATTTTTTTTTGAGATTGAAAAGAACTATCATCTCTAAATGTAAATTTATTTTCCCTTCATCTAAAACAGATTTTTAAAATTAAAAGCAATGTCCTGTATTTGCTTTGTTAAATTAACCAAGTGTGTAAAGTTTAGTGCATTTTAGCTATACAGGGCATACTCGGGCATCTGGGGGATTTTCGTAACTGAAGACTTGTGTTGTATCACAACAAATTAAGCATAATTAAACACTCTGTTCAGTGTCTATTGTTAATTGCAGCAGCTAATTTGATGCTTAGTTAGTGTTATATTCCAAACTATTTCCGAGCACACAGAATTCTTCAGTTAAGACTGCTTGCTTATAGCCCTAAACTTATTTTTTCACTCTCATTTGACAGATTTTAGCTCATTTATTACTTTTGTTAAGCAATCAGAAATTCCCTCGCCAAGGCAGTACTTTGAGGTCCTTCACTTTCACCAAGTCAGACACTAAATCATAGGGGACGATTATCAGCAAATGCTCTCCGACAGGCCCTAAGCCTGCTGAGGTAATGCAGCTGACAAACTTTGATGCGCCATGCCCGTGCACATTATGTTCACGTAGTGTGTACATCTGGGCACCCTTTATGGCGATGCAGCAAACAGCCAATCATTTATTCCACTCTAATTAGCACACATGTAAATCCTCACCAATCAAGCCACTCACAGGGTTACCGTTGTGGCAGCCATACAGCAAGCTGGCAGGACACGGGAAGAAAGTACAAGAAGCAACTATTGGGTTTGATTTGAACCTGCCGTCACGCCGCAGCAGGTCCCCCCAGTCCTGACTGTAACCAGCTCTCCCCTTCACAACCCATCATCGAGCTGCACGAGAAAAAGGTCATCGGGCAGACTGCCGGCCGGCCAAGATGCTTTGATTCTTTACAGGCTTTGGGAGCACACCTGAAGCGACACGCGTCTCCGATAGCTTACAGCGCAATAGCTGTCGCGGGCAAAAGTCAGACGTAGCTTTAAAGCATGCGGCACAGCATGGAGCGCACGTTACCTTAAAGAAGCACTGTCCGCCTCAATATTTTAGACCCTGTGATGTCGCCAGGAAACTGTCTGCCAGGTGTCAGCATCCCTTTTCTTCCTCGCAAGCCCAGGTGCCTCTGCGGTAACTCTTTTATTTTGAAATAAATAGCAAACGCCTTCAAAAGGACAGATTCAGGCACTCGGAACAACTACTGACACTGGTTTGTATTACGCACCTCCAAAGAACACGGTGTGCTTTGAAATACCTAACGTGGTTAGCTCCCATGTCCTAAAATTGAATCAAGTCAGTACATAACACCCTGCAGTGCTATTCATTACTAAATTACAAAATGCTCTGTTTCAAAATGGCTTTAAAACGTGCACGAGTATTGTCAAGGATACGACAGTTAGCTTCATAAAAGTATTCCTCAAAACAGAGAGTATTTCTTTTTAGAACAAAAATCCACTAAATCTTTTACCTTCACGCTTTCAGTGCTTACTGCAAGGAAGAAAGAAATAAAACTGTGTTTAGCAGTAGGATTTAGTTACACTGATTTACATTTTTATTCAACAGACTGGAAGGGTGGGAAGACACATTCACTAAATGTATCTTTAAACTTCCTATACTTACGTGTATTTGTACTCAATGTTTATTGTCATCCGCATTTAAGTAAACATGTTTATAAATTGAATTGTTCTATTATACAAATTAATAAGCAACTAGCTATGAGAAGTTTTGCATCAGTTCATTTTTCAAGCAACTTGTCAATAAAATATCACTAGAAATAATTATTCTTGTAAGATTATATGGACAACCAGAACAGAGGGACTGAAAGAGAAACTTAACTGTGGTGGTCCTTCTCCAGGTAAACTGGAGCAAAGACAGCAGGATCAGAAAAATCTGCTCGGGAATAAAGTTAGAATCATGTTTTTAACAAAGTTTCAGAAGCAAAAGAAAATTTTGAAATGAGATTATATTGCCTACAGTAACACAAAAACAGGACAACAATGCAGCAAACACTACATGTGTACCAAAAGACAAGCAAGCAAGCATATTTTTCTTGTGAAATACTCAGCTTTCATGAACAGAAGAATCTTGGGGCGGGGGGAAGCAATGTCTTCCTCGTGTTGCGGACGCTTTCGGCGTCGGTACTGCCTCTCCAGCCAGCCTCCCCTTGCCACAGAGCCACCACCAAGCGAGGACGCAGGCTGTGGCTCTCGGCCTGGCCACGGGCAGCGAGGCAAGGCGGCCCCTTGCCTGCTCGCAAGAAACCACCGCCTGTCTGAGCGCAAGGAGAACCCTTGTGAGGAGAGGAGAAGTCAGCTTACAAGTTTTATTGGCTTACGAATCCGCTCCTGGGATAGCTGTAACTCAGCTACCGAAATCAGACGCTTCCACTCTTAAGTTTACTTCCAAATCAACTGGAGCAGTTATGTTTGTGTGACTGCTGGATGCTCACAGGGCTTTCCCGAGCCCAAGGTCGGGAAGGGCAGCCCATGCGAGGCAGCCGTATGCTGGGGGACAGCGGGAGCCCCCACACCCTGCCCTGCCCACCAAGCGCCGTCCCGGGGCATCGCCAACCCCCAGGGGACGGGGGAACCAGGGATGCACAAAACACAGCCCTCCTTTCCAGACCCCGAGCTGTCGTTATGCTCTAGGGCCAAACACCATCAAACGCCAGCCAAGCACCGCTCCTGCAGGGATCCGTCCTCACACTGCGGGCAGGGAAAGTTCCAGAACTGCTGGAGCAGTCAGCCCCGGCACAAAGCACGCCCACCACTGCGGCCGCTCGGCCCCTAGCCAGCGCAAACCCAGGCTGTGCCCACGGGCAGCAGCACCATCTCCCCTCGTCCCCTCAGGCTCCTGCCAGCCGGCCCTGGGGTCTCGCCACAGCGACCCCCGGGGTGCCCCAGACCGGGCTGGGGGTGGCAGGGGGAGCAGTGGTCCCAACTGAGTCCCAGGGAGCTCCCAGCTCTGGCCAGGCCGGTACGGCAGAGGCAGCAACTCCATGGCTGAGATGGAGGGCCACCACCTTGCACCTAAACTGCCCATAACAGCGGCCTCCAGGAACGGGCAGAGGTGAAGGGGGAGTGCAATCAGGTCCTGTGGTGACCAACACAGGGAGCACCACACAGCTCCCCACAGCAAGCAACGTTGGCTGCTGCCTCCTGTGCCAGCAACTGGATAAGATCATAGAATCAGTAAGGTTAGAAAAGACCTCGAAGCATCGACCCATCACCACCATGTCTGCTAAACCATGTCCTGAAGCGCCATATCTACACGTTTTTTGAACACCTCCAGGGACGGCAAAGCCACAACAGAGTGGGGCCTGTGCCATCCAGCGTGTCCAGGGGAAGGGGGAGCTACGACACATTCCCCCGAGGGAAGACGAAGGAGAAAGGCCACAGACCACCCACACCAGTTCCCTGGCAAGTCGGTGCAGATCAATGAAAAAAATACATAATCATCTTCTACTCTCCATTTCAGATGTGTCTATAGAATTTTTTTGTTATATGTTTGATGCAAGAGGGTTTTTTCCTTTCTTTGTTATCACAGAATGAAATAATGTCCATGTGCAACACAATAAAATTTTGAACACAAATACTTAGAAACCACTTAGAACTCATTAAGTACCCCCTTTGATCTGTTAATAAAATACAGCAATACATTAAGTAATCTGATCTAATATTAGACATTTTTCTTGTGCCTTTTAGTTCCATCACATTTCTTCTAGATAAACATTTATGTGCAGTTACATTTTTCACTCCTTCTGTGTCATCATGAGATGTAATTTAATTGGAAAACTAAGACGTCTCAGCTGCTTTACCTCTTCCAGCTATACAGAAAATGTTTAAAAGCTGTACTGCAGGAGTTTTTAATAAAACTTAACTATAAGATCCACTTGTTTCACTTCATTTCATACTGGTGCATGGTCTTCAGTTCTCTGACAGCATACCGAGAAAAGCAAAACAGTAGTGACATCACCATCGTCATCCCCCAAATCCGACAGCCACACTAGAAAGGCAGGGATGCCCCTACGCCACCCACACGTCACGCCAGCCGCCCTGCTGTCAGCAAGCTGGCCAGCCCGCGACAATAGCTGGGTGGACGCGATCGCCCTGCAGCCTTTGGAAGCCTGACCTTTTGGTCACATGTAAGTCAGGGAGCATCACGCTAGCAGTACGCACGGCTCCAGTAGGGCCACGCACTTGAAACAGCATCCCAGCCACCTTAAGGAAAGAACGGACATAAGAAACCATCCGGAAAGGCAGACGATCCTGAGAAGATAAAAAATTAAATGATATACAGTCGACCTCTGTTTTCTTTGGGGGGGGTGGTGGGGTGGGGGGAACCTCATTGAGGATTAATAAAAATTATGGAGGGAACTGATGCAATCACTGTAGGTGGCTATCGCAGCTAATCTGAAATGCAAAAGCAAGGAAAGCTCACTGTAAGCTATAAAAGACAAAGGCAATCAGGCAAGAAGGGCAAATATGCAGGAACTCTAATTAACGAACAATAAATGCATAAAATAAACTGCCAAAAGAGGAAGTCGAAGCAGGTGCTTTTTTTTTTTAATGAGACAATACACTGGTCTACAACTAATTTTTGGTAACACTTTAATTATGAAAATGAACAGCTTTTAATATTTTTTTTCTGTTTCCTATAGGAAACTGTAAGCTGTTTAACAAAAAAAAAATATTTTTTGTTCTTTTTCTCTTTAAATATGCTTTCATCAGTTTAATGGCATAGAAGACTGATCTGCTGTGTAAATGCTTGCCTGTTGAACTTAGGTGAACTAACATGTGCTACTAGCAGTCACAGCACTGCAACCACAGTGCCCAAAGAGATCTTATCTGCAGTCTACAGAATCTGCCTGCTTTAAGAGAAATTCAGTGTTTTATGGCGTCCAGCAAGTAATAAAATTTTGTGATGGTAATGACATTTTGTGTACTAAAAATCTAACTGTCATTTCCACTAGACATTATTCGTTCCGCTTCCTGGAATGCACAGTAGTATTTCAGCATTCTGTAGAAAAATTGGAGCTCATCTATCCAAAATACTAAAGTAGATAAATCCAAGTATTATCTAAAATTCCAGTTAAGTAAAAAGAACCTAATGTTAATTTATGTTTTAAAATTCTGCAATAGAAAATTTATTTGAAATTATTGATTACTGGGTTTTTTTTAGTTTTATCTGTGTATAACACTTTCTGTAAATTTAAGACAAAATGTCTCATAGTACAGCAAATTGTTTCACCACACGCATACCCCGGGTTGTTTTACCTGCCAAAATTAGGACTGTAGCTTAGCTAAACCATTCACTGACACAAGACAGAAGACAGAGAAAAGCATTTGCAAATGGAGCAAAGTATATGGCAAATGGCCCATGCAGGCCATCAGGTACAAAACAACAGTGATCATTCCAGAGAACATGAGTAACGGACTCGGAGAATGCTTTGCACAAAGCTCTGTCGGCTGCTTATGAAGAAAAGAACTTTTCTGCTCCTCACTCTCAGGACTGCACTCAAGCCAACCTCCCCTCCTCAGATCGAATTCTTCCGTGCTCGCACTCACTGTTGGATAATGGCTAAAGAGAAGATGGGTGGTTATCTTTGAGGATCTTAACGCTACCTTTACTACCAAGCATAGAGACTCCAGTAAGTCACCGAATACAGGCAGAACTCTCCCATGCCATGTGTCTTTCTTTAGCGGCTAAGTATGAAAATGACAAGGAATGACAGTCAAAGGCTTGACATGCTCACGTACCTTGGACTACAGGCTCACCCCTTCCCCCTGCCTTTTTCTTTTTTATAAATCTGTCGCCTCTATTATTCCTGTTTCAACTATTCATGTGATTTCATTGTCTGTTATGGCCATCTCCTTATATACAGCCCTGTAGGCATTAATTTTATTTAATGTACTATATGCTTGACACTCCACATGGCGTTAATGAGTTGCCAGCTGCCTGTTGTGATACAAGAAGTAACTGCAAACCCAGTGTCGCCTTCACTCCTGCACTGGTTCAGTTTTCCATTGTGACACATAAATGTCAACTGGTATGATCAGAAGTAAACAGTCATGACAGACAGGAAAAAAGGAGCTGACAGTTGAAGGTGATGATATCCATTAGGCTTCTACAGCTGCCACCTCCTGGGGAGGCTGCTGAAGGATTTGAAACGTGGTGCAGAGCTTGCGGCTAACGTGGCTCTATGACAAAGAATATGCTTACCTTCAAAATACCTGGCCTACCACCTAACCATCTGGCTTATTACCATTCATATAAATCCACTTACGTGCACAGAAAGGAGAAAGCCACGATGGAACATCAGAAGTGCATAAAAAGGGCAGAAACATTAGTCGATCAGCCCAATGACTCCCAAAGAGTTGTTAAGGGAGCATGTCATTGCCTTGCTCACTTAACCACGGACATAAAAGAGCTACCCAAAAAGACAGAGTTTAAGATTTCAATTAAATTAAGCTGAATCTTAAGATGTCCATCAAGACTAGTTAGAAAGATTATATCCAAGTCAATCTTTATTCACGTTTCACTCTCTGTGATAGTAGATTAAACACCTCATTTTGTTGAAGAGAGAACTTTTACCTGATAAATGCAGAAGTGAGAAAAATCACTTAGGTTAAATACCAAGCCAGTTTTCTTACCACAACTGGCTCCACTGGACTTTAGCTGTGCAAATCAACCAAAGCCAGTATTTGACATGAGAGAAGATGATTGAGAAAATTTGAGACCTCCCAGTGAGTGCAAACCCCCAGCAAACAGCAGTGCCTTTGCTCTCTCTCCCCCACACCTCTCCGACATGTTCACAAGGATGTCAGGGCAGAACACAATCCCCAGATGGCACTTGTACCTCTAGGCCACTGCAATTTATGCCAGGGCTAACACAGCTCAACCCAGAAAATCAGAGAGTTGTAACTGCTTCCATGATCTCCTCTTTCCATCCCCCACACCAAGAGCAGTATTTTTCCTGATAAGAAGCTCAGTTAATTGCCTTTATTATACACAATATTAATTCCTTAGATTTCCATCACCAATACAGCTATTATAAATTATTTTAGCTGTACTCTTCATGCTTTTATCCCAGTATTGATTTTATTTTTAATGTAAACTTTTAAATTATCATGCCAGAGAAACAACTACTTACACAGCTACAAAGGCAAAGCTGAGAGAAAAATACAGATAGATGCTGAAGATATTTTATTTGAAACATTAAAAGCTAGTATTATTTTATGCAATATTAAAATGTAAGAAAATGAAAATGTAAAGGTAGTTCCACCTTCCAGTATACAGCAATAATAATTATGAAGCTTGAATCCAGTACATTAACTTAATCAGATGGGATTTTCTTTAATTCCCTAATTCTTTTCCTTTAGCCATCTAATTTTTACTCAGCTTGAAGAATACAATTACTAAAAACACCAGCAGATACTACCGGAAAGGTCTCCCTACATTTGTGTTACAGTTAAGCATGTAGTACTTTACACCGTGTCTACTATCCGGCATTGTAGTATTTCAGATGTATAGGTGCAGATCCCTACATTTACCAAGGAAATGTTTTTCTGTTCCTCTGATACAAGGGCTAATGGAATCCTCCTTTAAACTGCTAAACTAAACACAGAATTTAAAGGTGTGCTTAGTCTGGTTTCTGTAAAATTATGCACACGTAATTTGTATGTATACCGTATGCAGAATACCGTATACAGAATCTCAGCATGTGCAATTAGTTACAGGCAATTTCAGTAAAAAAAAAAACCCTTTTATATAATGGAACTAGAGCAATAGGTAAATTGTAATTTTTGTCAACAAGTCCATCTTTACTCTATCGATCTGCACAAGGTGATGCAATGCACCGATTTGAATCTTGTATAGAAAAGTGATATTGCATTAACTGAAAAATAATTCAATTCCTCCCACTTCATAACAGATTCCTTTACATTATCAAAGTTTGAACCTCTGATGAGTTTTGCAGAACCTGCAAACCTAAAAAATCACTGATTTATCTCTTAATTCAGATATGCTGAGTACTTCAAGATGAAGTATTTTAAAATAGCGAACTACAGACTGCAATGAGAATATGAAACGTTAGCATTTTCTTTCCATATATTGTAGCATATTAATTGTTGGTTTTGGTAACTTAGGTTATTAGTTTTGCATAATTTAAGTTTTAATTCATCGTTTAATTTTTAATTAAGTAGTTTCTTTCAAGATGAGCCTTCTCCTCGGATTTCAGTTAGATGCTAAACATGCTATGCATAAAAGCAATGGCAAGAATGTAATGTTTAGTTCATATGATTTCTCTGTGATTTCAGACATGAAAGTAACCAGTTTTTCAGAGTATAAAATAACAGCAATTGTAAAATGTCATCTAAATTTTAAACAATTGAAGCCCTCTGAAAATATCTGAAGAACTAGTGGGACAATTATACAGAGAATAGAAGCCATATACTTTTTATAGATTTTGCTATAGGGTTTTTGTTCTGGTTGTTTGGGTTTTTTTGGGGGGTTGGGATTCCCACCCCCCCACCCGACCCCAAAGAAATGCTGCAGTTTTGCTAGAGCAAGAACACCGGATTTTACAGGGCTGACTCCCTATGGAACATGACAAACTCTCTGCAATTCCAAATATGAGGAAACAGGCCAAGCCTTGAGGAAGGGTTTCATTTATTTTTGCACATAAATAACAACTTATAGAACAAAAACTATTTAAAGTTGCAACAAAGTAACATTTGGTAGGAATTCTAATTACATATGAAACCAGCTTCTATGCTTATCTATGAGTATTAAAAAAAAATAAGACAAACTCTTGTTTCTCATAGATTACCTGTGGCTTACTAGAATAGTCACTAAACTACGACACTACAGACTCTATGGATGTGAAATTTTTAACAGTTACTGGCTTGATTTTCTTAATATTTATTGAAGTAAGAAAAAAAATTATTTTAAGAACACATCTGTCAATTCAACTGAATATTGTGAGTGCTCCCAAAATTTCTCAGGCCCACAACAGCCTGCCTTCAAGGTGAAGGAAGGTCAGCATCAACACACCTGAGACACCTAACAGCAAAATCCAGAACTAACCTACTGCACATGCTTTTTGCACACATAAACATAAATACATAAATATCACTGCAATCCCCAGACATCATTTTCTCTGCAAGTCTCATCAATATCCTGTAAAAAACAATATTGGTTTACATACAGGTTTTTATACCACAACTACTTCAATTACCACTAGGACCTCTAAATTTAACTCCAAAGAGCAACATCTGTGGTATCCAGAAAGTGTCTCTAGGCAGAGAAGTACCATTCCAATGAGCAAGATACATAAAAATACACCTACACATAAATACCCCTTTTCTAAATGAAAGGGGAGCAGCTGGCTATTCCAGTTCTGGGAGATTCTTTGGCTTCATAGTTGAGGGAAGGCTGAGTAATCCCCACATTTGACATCTAAACCTTAGAGCTTATTTTACAACTGTGTGTTTACTAGCTGGATGAATTGCAGCGAAATCCAGACTCGGGAAAGAAGAATCAGGATCCACCATATAAGTGCCAGTTCTCCCATCTGCTCAGGAGGGGTTAACTTTTGAGGGGGTTCCTGCCAGGAGGGCGAGACCTCCCAGCAGCCCCCATTGCTGCCAGGCTCCCGGTTCCAGTGGCACAGCAAAGCAGAGGCCCTGGAGGCTACAAACTCAGAGAAAGCTGCCACAAAGCCCCAGAAAATTTGCCAGGTAAGGCGGCAGGAAACAAGCCAGAAGTTTGGACTTCCTTAGAATGTTTCATTTCGCGTAAATCCACGTTCTTTAATGTTGATAAAATACTTTTTAACAGCTTGCTTCTCATTCAGCTAGATTTCCAGAGGAAAAGAGTAATGAAACCTTGCTTGCAGACCTCTGTCTAGAAGTCAGCCTCCCTTAGGGCTGGAGGTGCTCTGTGTGAACTGGGAAGCAGCCGTTTCTTTGAAATCTGACTACAGGGATCAGTTTCTTGATGTCAAAAAAGCAGCGGCCGGTGGCTGACCCCAAGGTGCACACTAAAGGTCTGTCAGGGGAGGTACACATACAGATGGACTTCGCACAACTTAACAGCAGAGCACAGTGCGTGTTTGCTCCTGTTCAACAGCAAGCAGAAGGGGGAAGCCCTGGTCTTACAGACCTCTGCACTGTTGTAGTAGTCTTGTGTTCAACTACAAATAAACACGTGTGGCAGAGCAAGAAACTACCAAAGCACTGACGTGTAGATTAATCACAGTGGTTCTTCAGCTTTTCTGGGTGTTTCTTGTTGTTAGAAACATAGAATGGTTTGGGTTGGAAGGGACCTTTAGAGGTCATCTACTCCAACCTCCCCCCCGGCAGTGACCAGGGACATCTTCAACTACATCAGGTTACGCAGAGCCCCATCCAACCTGACCTCAAATGTCTCCAGGGATGGGGCATCTACCACGTCTCTGGGCAACCTATGCCAGGGTCTCACCACCTTCACTGTACAAAATTTCTTCTTTATATCCAGTCTAAATCTACCCTCCCTTAGTTTAAAGCCATTACCCCTTGTCCTGTCACTACAGGTCCTGCTAAAAAGCCTGTCCCCATCTTTTTTATAAGCCCCTGCCAGGTACTAAAAGGCCGGGGTTTTTTTGATTGGTTGGTTAGTGGTGATTGGGGGGGGGGGCGGGTTGTGGGACTTTTTGCTTTTTTTTTGTTTTGTTTTGTGTTGTGTTTTTTTTAAACAAACAGCTAAACTACAAAGAGAACAGTAAGTCAAAAACCTCAACTGAGTTGTGGGAATATTAGTTGTCTCAGTCTGGCTAGTTTCCTATTTAAACCAAGTGTTTCAGAGACATTCAGAAGGGCTAAAAATGCTTTTGAAGCTATCCATATTATTGTAAAACACATTTTTGCATGAGGGTTAAGATAAAGGTTGCAGTAATCCTAATGGAAACCCCAAAATCCAGCCCTAAAGCAAGCACCTGAAAATGTCCAGTCTGATTAATGGAAAACTCAGGTTGAGAGCAGGTTGTGTCACTTCACTTCTATCTGACTAAACTTTCTGAACAGGAAGATCTGGACAGCCCAGCATTCACCACAGGAAACAGTCCCTTATTAAGAGCATTAAAACAGCGCTCTTTTCTAGAGACAAAAATATGAATTACAGTACCAACGAATTCTCCAGTGGTTCCCCATCATCAGAGTACTAGCACCGCAAAAAGAAATGAACTTACTCAGCAGTTCAACACAGAGTAAAAGGTTTTGTCTCCTTCAAGTGCAGCAACATAGCACATCTTCTCTACACATTCAAAACTTGAATAATTGGGTCACTCGGCCTGTATGGGTAACCTATTTTGCTGTCATATTTATATAAACAATTATTTTTAATAATCATTCATGCTGCTTGACTTACTAATCTTATCAGATAACAGTAGTGCACTCCAGCAATATAAAAGAGTCATGACAAACATTTATCACCTAGTCTTCAGCTGTGTACAAAAGCATTGGAGACAATGAAGATAAGAGAGAGAGATTTCCAAATTCACACACACCTTCCTGATACTGAAGGCCAGGCAGGAAAGGACCGAAGTGATTCCCATTTCCCCACCCACAGACAACAGTGGTGGCAGCCTCAGTCACTAGATGATGATCAGGCATCGCTGCAGATCAGTATTCAGGGGGTGGCAATAAGGAGCCACTAAGGGAAGGAAGATGATACTCTTGTGGTAGGAACTGTTATCTTCCATAACTCATTACTGAACATTCATTTTTAGCCAAATTTATGGTAATTTTGAGTAACAGCACTGCTGATTCCTCAGCCTGCATTAGTCTGTCTATGCCAAATGCATAGCTGTAACACAAATGCCATGTTTAATCCTGGCATTCTGGTTTGCCCGAACATGCCGACAACCCAGAAAACATGACAAGGATGCAAGACCTAGCAAATGGAGCCCGAAAGAAAGCCATTACTCTGCAGCAGTGTTAGAAAATTCTGTCTTCCCGTGATTTTATGTCTCATGACTTACTCAATCCCCAGCTAAAGTTTCCATTGCGCGGGGCATTCTCTCTGCTGTGAGGACTGGCACACACAACCAACACACACACACCAGAGCCTTTCTTTCCATCAGGGCACTTATCAGGTTGTGTTTTTTTTTTTCTTTCTCTTCCCCAGACACCTATCTCCACAAAACTTTCAGGAACAGAGGCCATAACCTGAAGTACTATAATAAGGTGTAAATCACACCTCAAAGACAGATCAAAGTAGGGGAAGGCAGTAGGCTGTTCATCTCTCAAGGATTTAAGACACTACCCACAAATGAAAAAAAATAAGCATTTTAAAATTTCGTTTTCCTTTCACCTAAGGCCCTAGCAAACAGTATAAATTTTGAGCAGCCATATCTATTTTTCAGTGGCTAAACTGGCAAATGTTTCCGGGCATTACCATATTTCACAAACCGTGAGGAGTTTTGTGTTGTAGTTTTGGGCCCAGTGAGATTCAGAAAGTACAAAAGGGCACATAAGATGCTGTACATTTTATACCCAGTAAACTCTGATCTGCGATTGATTTATACAGTGTGCTAAGTCTTTATTTCTTTTCCTTTAGCTTGGCAACATAATTTCACTTTGATGGTCAGCCTTTCAATTAATCAAAGTGGACACAGCATTTGCAGCTTCTTTTGAAGTCAGAAAGAATTGTGTGCTCAGGACCTCTTAAAATGAGACCACTTATTTAGGTACTTAAAGATGGCTGTCAACACCTAACTCCAGTCTCCTAAGTTTGAAATTGCTGACTTTAGTAATTTGCCCAAGGAAAGTGAACCTGGGGCACAGAAAGACTACACAAAATCTTACCTCTCCTGACCAAAAAGTCCTTGGCTCTTAGTTATATGTGCAGACAAACCTCCCTCTCAACTGGTTTGCCAGCACTGAAACACAGTCAAGTATGTAGCAGCAGACCATTTCTAACACGCCGGTTTGGTCAGAACTGTTTTCTAGAGGGATCTTATGTCCAACTGCAATTACGTGATAATGGAATCCAGACACGGATTTACAGAAATCAGAAGAACACAGCAAACTTATACAGCATTTCTCTGTCTGACTGCTCAGACGAATTGCATCCAGGTCTGCTGAGCACTGGCTGTACTGTGCTTAATTTCCACGCATAGAGGCAGACAGCCCGATACAGGGAGCTGTGGCTGACGTTGCAGCCCAGCACACAAGCAAGCAGCACTCCTCCTGCGTGGCAGAAAGCATTAGGCATTCACAAGAACTCCTTCTGTAAACTAAGAAGTGCCAGAGCATTAATAAAGACTAGGAAAAAAGCATTAGTGGCTGGGTGGAGCCGGCACATTTTCCAGTACAATGTCTTTTTTCCTTCAGTTGTGTGTCAAACAACTTGTCTGGACTGACACGAGAGTGTTGCTAGCACAGGTGACAGGAGATGATGTGCTACAAGAAGGAAGCCACCAAGGTTCACGTCAGGGCCTGCAACGGGCTGGTACCCCGGTCGTTGGGCCATAGCGAAGCCCGGCGTACCAGCTCACAGCCATGGCCGCTATCTGCCCTTGTTAAATCAGAGCTAGCAGAGGCGCGCCTGAACAAATGCTTTGCTTTGCTCTACAGACCCCTTACGAGACGTACATCAACTACAAAGGTCCAGGGAGGAGTTCTACTGCTAGGAAAAGTAAAATGGATTTAACTCGGTAACTTGTCAGAGATCACAAAAAACTGTAAGCACTCTTCCCTTCTGTTTAGAAAACGCATCTTGCTACTTCACTTGTAACACATAATACATTAACATCAGAGCATACTGGGTAAAATATTTGCTTTATAAAATTTTTATTGTATACTGGTTTCAAATACTCTTTTCTCCATTACAGACAAACGGAGCTCAATATAAGCTCCGTATTTAGTTACCCGCAAGCATACATTGCCACCTGGCTAATGCTAGTCTACCTTTCCTTCGGTAAAGTACTTTGCACCTAATACATATTTTCACACATCCCACCACCACAATATTTTTTGACTACTGCTACCAAATTTATTGGTAGGTCAGGCTCTTGGGACTATTGTCCTTAACACAAACAACACAGAATACAAATCCCTCAGCAATTTTCAAAATGGAGAGGGAGCGAAGCACCTCAGAAAATACAGAAGTGGCAGCACGTACCCATCCCAGAATAAAATCTGGATGATGCTGTGCTTCACTATCACAAGTAGAGATATTATCAAAAGCTTTCATACCTCACGTCTCCCTCCACCTGTGAAATGTAATATTGGTACATTCAGATATTTTCAAAACCACTGATATCTAGTTCTTCCTCTAGACTTCACATTTTGAGGTTTGTGTTTGGTTTTTTTTTCAAGTTTGGATCACACGAGTAAGAACACAGGATGTGCTAAAACATTAAATTTCATACATGTTGAAGTCTGCTTAAAATACTCAGTTCATCTCCCTCTCAGGTCTCAACTTTTGCAACAGCATCCACTCAGTAAGTCTTCACAATAAACTAGGATTTACAAGTGACTACTGGTCGACAGCTGAGGTTCAAAAAAATTTATAATTACATTACTTATTGCACTATCAAACACACAAAATGTAAAATAAGAACCTCTAAGAGAGGTGATCCATCAAATACAACATTTAAAAGAAAGAGGTTTCAATCAGTCCATGTCAAAAAAACTATTAAAATTAAGAAACTGCAATTTTTTAAAACAGAAATTCTTTAAATGCAGGTAGTAGTACATTGAAGAGTCTGTTCAATGTAACATAACAGCCTATGACAGCAGTTAGCCTACCACCCAGAAGTTTATCAGGCAAAGAGACGACAACATTTCATATATTGCTCTGGAAGGGAGAGAAACAAAATACTTTTTCCCAAATTTGCTTGGAAAACCTGGATGCTACCTCAGAAAAACACCCATACACATAAATAATCCATAAATCCTCATCACAAAATCTTACCAGTAAAAGAATACATATGACTTCAAATAAGAAAAATGCTTTGAAGATAACGGAACTGAAATTGTAGGAATACTGCAAAGCAGTGTATCTCTTAACTGTATTCCATGTACTTTCCTGTGAAAAGACAATCTTTAATGATTCAATGTCCATAACTGTGTTGCATGCAGCCTAAGTAATGGTGTCTAGACTGAGTAGCAGAGCTGTTTATAGCTCACTTGCACAGATTAAGCAGACGGTCCCAGTCTCTGCGTGTGACCTTCTTTCCTACAGAAAGGAGGTACGAAGGGGAATCAGGAATCTCTGAACCTTAATACAGAATCAAAAGCAAAGGTTGGCCAGGATCACAAAGTGTTTCCCAGCTCACCAAATTAAACGTAGCCTGTGTTAGACTATTGCACTTCCTTCCTACAATCTGCTGCACTTCTTTGTTGTGTTTTACTAGGTGCTCTGGAAGCAACTGGAAGAGCAGAAATAGTATTATGCAAAAACATGAGGTAGCAAATAATTTCACATGAAAGCAAAAGACCTGCTCTGATCAAACACAGCTCACCTTCCTTCTCACCGCAGCCAGGGAAAACGTCCTGCTCAGCACCTTTCACTACTGGGCCAACAGAAAGAAAAGGTCAAACAGCTGGGGCAAATGCAAGGCAACCAAAACTAAGGGTATCCTTAAACACGTTAATGTGGAACAGGTGAGCAGGTGAGCGCTGCCATGGTCATTGATACAGTTACCTGGATGCAAACAACCTGTGGAAATATTTGCATAGCCTACTCAGTTCTGTGAACTGGTCATGATTTGTATCACATGTGAGCAAGTAACTCACAAATAGAGATTTATAAACAAACTGCTGGCTAGAAATCACCCACTCAAGTCTGAGAGGCACGTTTAACCAGGAACAGACCAGCGGTTCCTTTCACCAAGCATCTGTGCCTCCAGCTTCGAGGTTTGTGCAGTCCAACAGAATTCCTGAACGCACGTAACTTGTGGTGAATCAATCTGGCTACAACACAGGCAAATAAACTATTTACAGGAACAGTTTTATGTGCACCGCAACTAACCACTCAGTTTGCCGTTACTTGGATGTCTTAAGTATAGTAAATGCACTACTATATTTGTTTACTCTTTGCTTTTAAACAACAACAAAACCCTCTAAGAGGCGTAATATTAAAAACCATGTTAAAAACAGGAATATGAGGAAATCCAAAGGTACTTTTTCACACTGTGAACCAGCCAAGGCACACTATTTATATACATGTGCAGGTTACATGAAGACATATTTTAAATCCCATGAAAAATTAACTTGCATTTTAAAGTGTAAAAGATTAAAAGAACTGTCTAGAGCCCACTTGGTTGATATGAGGGATGCTTTCTATTGTTTTCAAATTTGCTGCCAACGACTTAGTCTTTTTAACAATATCTGCTATTTCTTACCCATCTAGCTGTTTGCTATGCCTTTTCCCCTACCTCCCTACTCCAAATGCAGACACCTCCTTGGCAGCATACCGCTTGCCTTTAGGGAGCTGACTGAGTGCTTTGGAAGGCTGAAATCATCCAGCATACGACAGGTGTCCTGCAGGAACTCTCTGTGCCCCTTGATTTTTACCTGTCTCATGTTCTCTTCTGCTGTCTCTCCTGCTAATACCATCCCCTGGCTCCAAAAGTAGCAATCATCTTTTCCTCTCAGTTTTTCTAATAAGCCTAATCAATTAAACTCAAGGGCAACTGATCTCTACCTCTGTCAAGCTTGAAGGCTGCAGATTCTATTCCAGACCTGAGGAAGAGCTAGAAGGGCCCAAAGCTTATGTGTCTTTTCCAACTGTATCAGCTGGTCAACTATAAGGTATTATCTCTCCTTACAAACCTAGCCTTTGAATTTTCCACACCATATTGCTCGCCTACAAACTGTACTCTGGCTTCTTCTCTGCTCCGCAGCAGCCACATATCAAGGCGTGCTGAGAGAAGCTCCGTTGCAAAGAAGTACCTAATTATTTGGGTTGAACATTCCCAGGCATGTAACAAAGTGGTGGAAAAGAACAAGAAACTAAATGGAATTAAAATTTATCTCACAAACCCCAGCCCTCTGTATAAAGAAAATTGCATGCCAGGAGTCAAAAGAGTTAGGATCCAAGTTCCCCTTGTATCAATACTCGCAGGCAATCACTCACCTTTTTATAGAGAACAATGACCTTTTTTGATACAATGGTGACCCCGCTTAGAAGAGTAAATGGAAAAAAGTATGAAAAAAAAGGACTTTTTATTATTCCTTGCAATCAAAATGTAAAAATCTAAATGATCTAAAAAAGCACCTCTTTATTAAAGAGTTGATGAAAGTATGGGTCAGTCCCATTATCCTTTTAAATTAATAAAAAATTCCTGATCTTTTAAAATTCAGAAGAATAATGTATGTTTAAAATATTCTGTAATTACTGCAAAAGTATTAATTAACAGTTCATGGATGCATAAGTAGTGAGATGAAGGAATAAGCCATCTACTCACTATAAATATAAGCTTAAAAAATCATTTTATAGCATTTTTGTAGCTGTATGATGTTAGGCAGGTCATAACACTAGTACTTTCCTCTGAAAACCTAATAATTATTAACCTTTTTAATTTTTAAGCTGAATATTGACTTTGCAATAAATTGGAGTAAGTTCAATCTTACAGTCAATTCCAAACATGAAAGAGTTTCTCTTCCAGCCACACTGACCATTAGCACTAATTTACAGATATTTTCTTAAGCTTGACTCAAAGAAGACTGAATTATCTTACTGCAAACGATTTTAAGAAACAGCACAATAATTCATACATAAAGCACAGAATTACAGATACATAAAATCACTATTTTCTCTACCAAACTATAAAAGGATATTAAAAGTTATTCCAAATGGCATGGGAAAACATTAAAGTATACAGCACAATCTTCCTCGCACAGTAAGACTCACAGGTAGAGAGGAAAAGTATGGGATGCAACTGTGTTAAATTCAGCCCTTCAGAAAATGTGATGGATTTGCTTCTGTACTTTAAGACTGCTTTTGTTAAATGTTTTTTGTTGCATTTAAAAAAAAAAAAAAGCTTTCTAGTTAGATTTAACCACTATTACTTTTGTGTGCCATCCTTCAAAGCCCAGAAGTGTCCCTGCTCTCGCGACAGGAGTCCGAATCACAGTGCAGCTCAGAAACTCCGCGCTCCCTGAGCACGGGGGAGGCTGGCTGATCCAGTAGGGGTTGCCTGCTCCTCCAGCCCATTCCCTCCTCTCCCCTTCGCAACACTGAGCCGAGACAAACACTTAGGCCACCACCACCACGGGAAGGATCATCCTGGGAACCCAAAGGGAGGAAAAGTGAAAAAGGTGGGGGGAGAGGTGTGTTTCCCACATAGCATATGATGGAGAAATCTGTCAATCTGTGTCAAATCTGTGGGAGGTCCAGTGGTCCATGAGAAAAGCACTCATGGCACATGGGCTGTGGGGACCTGAGTGGGGAGGGAAGAATTTGCATTGGCAATGCAGAAACCAGCTAGACAGCTAGTGGGGCAAGAAACACTCTCCCACGAGCTGGAGCACGAGTCGAGAACGGGGCTGAAAAGGCCAGAAACAACATGGTTGGAATTTCCAGTGTCGGGATTTCATGGGGAAAACGGGGTCTGGACTGATACATTCATCCACAGGTTGACGAAGGACCTTGAAAAAAGCTGTCAATAAAAGGGATATGTATGCACATGTAGATATTGGAAGCAAAATATGCCAGAAATCACGATAATAATTATGCAGGACTCTATCTACAAATTACAACTTGTAACTTCTCTATTTCATACCAATTCATATTCCCAGTGCTGTATCAGACTCCTTTTAACTGTGTTGGGAAACTCATGCCACTACAGTTCCATACACAGGAAATTAGGAATATCAGATATTTGTGAGATTGGTATTAACTTCCAACTTCAGAAACAATATTAGATTATTTCCTATGGGTTTTGTATGTACGTATAAAGACAGAAACCTCCTCCAAACAAACTCTGAAGCACTGTCAAGTAAATTATTTTAGGATATCATTCATATGTGGACATCAAACATCATGTGGTCCATGATCATTTGTGTCACAGTGTCACGTATCTGTTTAACTAACTGATTGGATAGTTGTCTGATGTTCTCTGGTATTATCAAAGGAAAAAATAAAGAAAAAATGGGAAAATAAAAAAACAGAAAAACAAACAACCCCAAAGAAACCTAAATAACTTTCCATGTACTTCCTTCCTCAGAATTTTTCTAATTATAAGGATAAAATCCTGTCATGGATATTCATCACAAGCACAAAAATAAACTGTTACCTAGATTTAATAAATTTGCTGGCTGACACTTTAATTTTTAATAAACTGTCAGGACTTAGGCATCTAGGGGGCTGCCTTCATCAGGAAATAACTCAAACAGAAAAGAGCAAATTCATTAAATTAAGGTCTGCAACAGAGGCATTGCTGAAGAAGCCACCACCTGCTGGAGCCCCTCCACCCACCAAGCTCCCAAACGTTACCTGAAAACCTTGCTAGGCTCTAAATGACCAACTTCACATTCTGATTACATGCCATCCAATTTCTACTACTCTAGACCTCAATATACTGCAATTCTTGTGGCATTATAACCCTCCAACACACCAACGTCTCCCAGTGCTATGCCATTGGCAGGTTTTCACAACTACAGTTTTGGTTTGTGTGTATGTGCAGCAAGGTCAACAATGAAAATATTTAATAAGATCTATCCTAGGTATAACCTTCAGAGTAATCATATGCCAGATGTCTCATTACTTTTTTAATACCCTTTGCCAAATCTGAGAGCCTGATTTTTATTTTCACTAGAACCTTACACTTCTTGTTCACGAAAAAGAGACAACTTTTCTAGTGATCAATTTTTTCTCCCCATTTTTTAAGCTGTCTGTTCACACTGAACCTTCTTTTTAAGGTGGTTACTCATCCTCTGAGGTCTACAGCTCTTTCCTTCTAAGGTTTTTAATCTCATGAGCCCGATGCTTAGGCTGTGCTCTGCAGGCCCTTCTTAACCTTCAAAAAGAACGCACCCTTCTTCACATGAAGATTTACTTTCCACAGCAACCACTGGCAAATATCCAAACAAAAAAGATCTCGAAAAATTCTTATAGCCATAACAGATCTAGAATAATTTTAAGAATATTGATAATCTTGGGAAAATGTGGTATGCTGTTCTTTCAAAAAGAAAAAAAAAAACCACTACTCTATGTATAATAAAACCATCTCACAAGAAAATGAATGTATCCTACCATCAAGAGATGCAATTCTTCAATGGGCTATTCAAATTTTAAAATAACAATAATGCAGATGTGTACCTGGCTTCTGGTTCAATTTAAATCTGAAACTATACTGTTTTGGGAGAACTGTTTGATTCACAAAAGGTCCGATCACACCAACCAAACTATCAATGAATGAACTGGCTGCATAGTGCCAGACAGTCAATGAATGATGCAGGTGGCTGCATAATGCTAATATACGATGTCCAGCTTTCCCTTAGCTCAACCAGATTCCATCTGTTTCCCCTATAAGAATCTGTGGTTATTTTTCAGTGGTATTTTTAACCAGTTGAGGAGTTGGATTATAAAAAAAAGTTCATGACACAGAACTCGGATGGATTCCAGCAGAGAGAACATCAGAGGCTGTTAGAAGATTAGGTCTCAGAAACTACTACAAAGTACACCTCTGGCATCGCACTAGTGCTGAAAGAGAATACTGGCTT
The DNA here is from genome assembly GCF_030867145.1 of Opisthocomus hoazin. NCBI lineage: Eukaryota > Metazoa > Chordata > Aves > Opisthocomiformes > Opisthocomidae > Opisthocomus > Opisthocomus hoazin. Next base: position 67,941,027 of record NC_134416.1, on the reverse strand, counting down.
GCCTCGAGTCTTATAATCCTGACTACTGGGTGGGAACACAGAAAGCTTCTTTCTATTCTTGGCTCCACCAGTGGCTTGCTAGATGTCCCCAGCCAAATCTCTTCACTTTTCCCCAACTCAGTTCTTCACTGGGATACAGAAATACTTTCTTAGACTTACAACTGATAAAAATTATTATGTAAGTGTTGTATTGTTATTCTATCCACTGCAAGATGCTCCCTTCTGTGTTTATACCCCTTCTCTTCTACAGGTCTCATGCCTTCACATTAGACATGAGTGCTAGAAGCAGGTAGCTGTATAGATCACTGACCTTTCCCACATGTCCTGTACAGACTGGCCCTTACCACAGCTGATAAATATTAAAAAAGACCCACAATTACTTACAAAAGTAAGCTTACAAAAGCTTAACTCAAGCAGTTATGTGCCTTGACCTAAGCAATTGTCCCACATTAAGCAGGAAAAGCCAAGGCTTACATAAGCTGTACTTTCCACCACCGTCTTTCATCACATGCAATTGTCCTTATAATCTCCTGCATTCATACTAATTGCGTAGCCACTTTTCTTCCCACTCCCCACCCCACAGTTAGTGCTGAAAAAGGCTTTTCCATACTCAGAACCCAGTTTTAACCTCAAGCCTAAAGGTGTCCATTGCTGCCTGCCTCTGGCTGCCAGTCCCATGCGGCTGGATCCCGCCTGCTACTTCAGCTTACACTCAGTTTCTGCTTGGCCATGAACCCCTGAACCTTCTGCTGACTCCAGCTGTTACCTCCTTTGCCAGTGCATTAGGGTTTGGGAAGATCTGCATTGGCTGCTTGCTGAACTGAACACAATGTGTTCTTGCACTAGTTGTCCTACCTACTCAGCTCTTTTAAGAAAGATAAACAAAAAGGTAAATAGGCAGCATGTTCTTTGCAGCATTTATTATTATTATTATTATTATTATTATTATTATATCAATGAGTTAGTTTAGAGATTTGAAGTAGTTGTTTTTAAACAACAGGGTCTTCACAAGTCTATAGAAAAAATATCTAGAATTACAACGTACATCAGGTTTTTCCAGCTTGCCCTTAAGACTAAAGAATAGAAAAGCATTGTGCTTGTTGTTAGAACAGTATGAAATAACTACAAACACCAGGAAACAAACAAACAAACAAATAAAATTTAGACACGTGTTTAATAAATTCAAGCAATCCGAAATGACTCTACATACTTCTTTAAACTGCAGCAGATTCTGACTGGGCTTAAAGAAACCAAAATAAAGTTGTGACCCACACAGACTAACGGATCTTGGAAAAGATTTCAGCAATAACCACCATAGCTGAATGATTTCCCCTACCCAAATATCAAAGGAAAATAGCTGTCAAAAGTGTAAATTAAATCACTTTTAAATTGAACAGAAAATTATTTCCTATTTTCCACAGGTTATGATTTGGAGTGATCTTAAACCTCTGGAAAAGAATTTCCCAATTTTCAAAAATTCTGAAGCCCAATTACAAGTAATTATAGCTTTTCATTTTCAACATGATGAAATAATTTGATTCTTTTTACAAGAGGTCTGGTTTAGCTCAAAATAGACAAGTGCTTCTGCAATGAGTTAGTATACAAAGACAATAAAGATCATTCTCAAAAGAAACTCCGGGATCCATGTTGGCTATAAATCATAAATGGAGCATTCAGGCAAAAATAGTTTGTGTGTTCTACAAATGCCACTTATTTCCATTGCACATGAGTGAGAGAAAGTAAACAGACCATTGACAGTTTTGGCTTTCAAATAGGCTAAGATTTGCAAGAAGAAAAAGAAAATGTATGGCATAATCACTACTGTTAGATCTAGTTTTAAAGTATAATTTGGAGAAATAGAGTGCATGAATACAAGCTTTTCTATATTGTCATTACAGGAGAAAAGCAAACTAGGACCACATAGCATTAAATTAAAACTAAATATTATTTTAAGTATCTTGTTCCCAGGTCCACTTGCTTCCTTTCCCCTCAAGAATTACCATTTTTCTTATTCTCTGGGAGAAGAAACTATATTCACTAAATTAGAGATTCCACTTCAGTAAAGCTCCTAAAACCTTTCACACAAAATGTAAAGCTCAGCCAGCTCCAAGTCAGTGCAGCACAGTTCATTACCATAAAGTTCAATGCACTTCGCAAGAGGCCTGCTGTAAGTGAAATAACTCCTAAAACAACCAATACATTTGAATAGAATTACAGCCACGCTAACTTGTATTTGAAGCCAGATTTCGGGTACACACAAGAACACCTAGTAAATACAAAGGGCTGTAGTTTTTAAGGACAGAGGTTTGCATGACACATCCCAGTTATAACCAAACTTGATATAACACACATATCCAGCAACAAGAGGAAAAATTTAGATGTACTGTAGCGAGTATGATTTAAATGCATTTATCAAAGAGAAGCAAACCTTAGACATCTAAGCAGAGAAGTATAGGCTAATATGGAGGCAGAAAAATCTTAACACAACAGTTCTTAAACTCCAGTCCAAGACTGGCAAAGCAAGCTTGCCAGCTGGGCTCTGATTTCCAGCATTCCTACCCTATCTTGGTTTGTTTGAAGGTTACCTGTTTACAGCACTATCCTTCAAAAACACAGAATTTTACATGCGTGCAAGATACAGGGCACACTACTGTCACAACATAAGCAGAAATTGGTATAAAAAATACTAACAGTGATTATATTTAAAAAAAAAAAAAAGCCCTATAGCATCTTTGTAACATTAAAAGTGGCAACAGTATTATTAGGTTTAATTCTTTTCCATACCAAAATACATCTTCTTTTTTGCCTAATACTACAAATTGTTTAACAATGTGTACTGTGTTATAAAGTGACTAATTTAAAATAAAAACCTATTTCTGCAATCTATCAAAGCACCTGGTTACTTTTAAGTTTCATAAAGAAAATTAGTAGATTGAGAACTGATATATTCAATAAAACCAGGTTTCTCTTGTGGTCGGTCTTCTGGAGGTGAAGTCAAAAAAAAAAAAAAATTATCAGGGAAAGAAAAAAAAAAAACAAAACAAGAAAAACCAAAAAACAATTGCTTAACCTCCAACAATGAGAAAATTTATTTTTTTTTTTGACAGACAGCAACAAAATGAGAAAATTTGAATTCACAGACATTCGTTGAAGGCTTTTAATGCTATCCCAGCCTTTGGGGGTGGTGGGGAAACACAGCAGTGTGCCCAACAGCAGATATATGGAGGGGTAAAGCACAGCAGCCAACAAAGTGCCGGGCACACTAGCATCAGAAACTTGACATCTACAGCCCCCCTACTCCCTCGGGTAAATATGTTGCTGAAGGCTGGGCAGGAATTATATAATTCTTATTCTATAATTCTATAATGTGTTTTATGAGTCTGTACATCTTTTAATGTCATCCCCCGAATCAGCAGACAACAAAGCTCATTTTACATTTGCACACGCCAGGTATGGGTTTTTTTCCCCATGTTTCACACCTGTTTCAGAAGACCAGATAGGGCACTACATTATAGAAGTTACACACCCTTGTCTGTCTTTGAAGGTTAAAACAGCAGGACAACGTTTGGCTGAAGGTTAAAGTAGTTCTGTGACTGCACTAGCAAATACTGCCTGCAGATCATGTCAGGGTCTTTTTTGTAATACTGAACAACAACATGGAAAAAATTCTAAGCAAAAGGGACTTTATTTATTTCACTTCCTTATTTCAACTACCAGATAGTATTTATTTTTATTAACATTTGCTTTTTGCCATGCAGTTGACGCAATTAAAACTTGAAGTAGGTTTTGAAATGTGTACTATCTTCTCCAGTGTCTAACAGCCAAGAGTATGTTCAAATACCCTTGGGTTACCTCATCTAGCCAGACCCAGTCAATGCGAATTGAAAGTGCAAGTAACAAAACAGCAGGCATTTGGCCTACATACAAAACTAAAATTATTCTTAATTAATTATAAGCAAATCAAGATACATTATTAATATTAGGTGATAAATACATGATGTTTTAAAATATGCCAAGTACTTATCCAGCATGCAAGGCCCACCCACCACATGACCCTAAGGACAGGCAGTGGATCAGAGGACAGCTGTGGGCTCTGCAACAACGAGGGTAACACGGCATGGGTTGTAAGCCACAGCAAGTCACGTAGTAAATTATATTTGGTCTGCACGCCGTAAAGTGCCTCAAAGGCCTCCTGTTACACCTTCTCACAACTAAAAGGTGAACATTACAAATCTTCAGTCCACATAAGAAGTTCAGATCACAAACTAAATACCACAGCCACTCTGATGGAAACCATACAGTCATCGAAATTCATCTTGCCAACTTCATTATTTTACCTACATTAAGGAATATTTAGAATACAAACAAATATGAGGCAATTATAGTCTACTACTTAGTCTGAAGAACTGTCAAGACATCTTTTTCGCAGAATAAAAATGACTGCCTCCAACCTGATTTACTCTACATTACAGGACCACTGTTAGCTCAGAAGTTTATAAATTCACTATCTTCCCTAGTAAGGTTTTTGACACAGCAACCCGGTAGACGTGAAATCCAGCCTTGTCACATAGCAAGTAAAGACACAAAAGGCAGGCTACGGCCCAACAGGGCCCTGTTTAGATCTCCAGAGAGAATGAAAGGATACCTGTAATCTGTAAGAAGTACAGTCATTCATTAAAGGAACTTATCTGAGCAACTACAGCCATCCTTGCACTCAGCAGGCAAGTGAGTGATGGAGAAGCTTTAAATGTGCTTTGATTTTACAGTGATCTGTGCCTTCTACTGACCTAGTTTAAGAAGTAGTTTTACGTTGTTTTATCTTCACCAAGAAGCAGACATAAATAAATTATCCATCTCAATTTTGTTGGCATTTTGTTGACTTACATAGGAGACTATGAGATCTGCAATGATATACTCACTGTTCTCCAGCATCTCGGGACAAGTGTTCTTCCAACTGTCTGAATGTCACATGGAGCACAGGGAGGAACCTACTCTGTGGAAGCGTGTGTGTGTATCTTCTAGAGAGAGGGTGGTATGTTCTGAGATGTCAGTAAATAAATAGTATTCTAATCTAGACGTTCTTTGTTCAAAGCACAGTCTCTTTAAGTAACTTGTGACTAGTAGCAGTAGATGATAAATCAATAGGAACAAAATATCTCAAAATCAACCTTAATACAGTAGAAGAAATACACCAAGATACAGACAACCACAAAATTATAAGTTTAGGAGAACTGTAATATTATTTACAGTCTATTAGATCTGTCTAAACTGCAGTCATATTTTAGAAAAATCTGAAAAAAAAGTAAAGATTAAAGATGAATTAATTAGCATTTCTGTGACCACGCTTTCAGCGAGATGCCTAAACCCAGACTCACACACACTTCATTGACTTTGGCTGTGACACGACGTATTCACTCCACTTGCTCACCCTCTGAAATCCACCTTCAGAAGAAAACCTCCATTGATTTGTCACTGTTTTTAAACAGGGGTCTATCCAAGTGCAGCTCTCTACCTGAGTGCGGCAACTTGTAGCACTGAACATTATTCTGAAAATAAAATTTAATCTGCTGTTGACCAAAGTCTTAGAACAAAATTCCCTCAAATGTAAAAGATCAACGACATTGGAATCTCAAGGCTCATTACAATGGCTTTGTAATTAGCCTGCAAAAACCTCCCAGAAACTCTAAGTTGAATACTGTGCAGTTGGGTTTCTCTTCTATGAGGCAAATCCCTGAAACAAACAGATTAGTCACAAGGCCCTTAAGGCAGAAAAGTAAGGAAAGCTTCTGTTCTCTCCAACTCTTAACACGAGGGACTTCCAATGAAATTTAAACATTATAAATAGGCAATACTCTATCATACAATTCATAATTAGACAGTGGAACTAACTTCTACAAAATGTCATTAAGGCTGAGGACTTAGCAAGGCTGGAAAAAGGATTAGACATTTATATGGGGTAACAAAAATATCCAGAGCTCTAATAATTTTCCAAGATCTATTAAATATTATGTTGCAGAGTTTAACCCAAACTCTAACCAGCCAAAGAACAGGCGGCTTCTTGCATCTTCCCCTGGAACCTCCACTGTTCTGTTGATCACCGGATACTGAAATAGCATGGGTTAACAAGCCCAGTCCATCATGGCAATTCTTTTGCAGTTTTAAATTAGACAATCAAGCTGATCCACAGGCTTCAGCTCAAACTGGCTAACAATCATGGTGTGTGCAGTCATAAGGATCTGGGAACCGAGGGGAACAGGAAGCAGCTTCTCATGGCAGCCAAAGATATGTAAGTGGACTGCAATGACAAGTTTAGGTGTCAACACTACATTGAGAACCAAACCACAGAGAACCTTTGTTCATTAGTAAGAAAAAAGGGAGTAAAAAAAATTAAGAGTTTCTTTGCCCACTGTGTTATAAGCCTACTTAAAAAAAACAAAACTGAACTCATTAACAGTCAAACATGCAAGGGTAAAATACAATTGACCTCAGAACTGAGAATATTGTTTAAGTTAAAAAGTTTTTTCTGCCACCACTTCTTTGTTCTTTCCTTCTCTGGAGGCAGCCCTGTCATATCTGTTCATCTTTCCACAACATAACCCGTCCTTGCTTCTCCGTGTCCCAGAGGATACTCTAACTTTACAAATCACGTGGCCGCCTTCTCATTTCTTACCTCCCTTACCAGTTCCACAAGCAACAGGCTGTAAGGGGCCACATCTAGACTGACACCTCACAGAACAACCAGATAGCTACTGCTTGTAGAAGGGAAAACTCCACAGTAGAAGTGGGGTGGAAAAAAAAAATAAGAGAATGTAGCCATAGTCCAGACAACATAAAGCATCAGTCCACTCTTCAAAACATCAGGTCAGAAGGTTTGAAAAATGTTCAATTAAAAACACACAACTCTGAATCCATACACACTAATCTCTGTGTGTTAATAAGCTTATCTATAAAATATGAGATAGGGTTCTACCAAATGAAAAAACCACCACATTGAGAGTTCCTATAAAACATGGGTCAAAAGACTGACTTCCTGTGTAAATATTTGAGCTGCATACTTTAAGTAACATTTCAGCCTCTGCATGCAATTATTAAATATTAAGTAAATAGCTATGGATCATATGTACAAAGGTGAATGCAAAATGCAGCAATATTTAAATTAAGATCAAAACAAGAAACAGCCCTTTAGTGTTTTGTTTTTCTTCAGTGTGTGGTGGATAATAAATATCCAAGAGCTTTCCAAGGCCTCAGAACAGATTGGATCAGTTTCTTTACGTTTCCTTTTGTAGTCCTGTCACAGAAGCAACGTATCAAAAGGTACAACCTGCAGTTTAGCGGCAAAGAGAAACACCGCACCTCCCTCCAGTCCTTGAAGACATTTTTTTCCCAAAAAGCAGAAAGGCAAATCTGATGACTTGCACTGAAGTGTTCAAAGCAAGAATTCTATTACTCAACTCACCCTCCTCTACACTGAGAGCTCAGACTAATCCAGTACGTCAGATACAGCAAGCCACCAACCATGGCTCTTCATAAATTTGTAGGAGGCCTGAAACCATCATTGGTAGCTACTTGTCTAAGCCTACAGGCACAGTACACTCCTGAGGCTTGAGGCAGGTGGCAATCTTTGGAGCCCACCAGGAGAGGGACCACGTTATCCACAAACAATGTATTGTGTTGACAAGCCCCAGCTCACCAAAAGTGCCCCCTGCAAGGATCCCTGTCAGTGCGCAGCAGCCCATCCCTCGCCTGCACCCTGCAGAGACAAGGAATTATGAGCACACAACCATTACAGAACAGGTCCGCAGACACACAGGAGAAACGCTGCACTCTGACCCTGGATTACAACCGGAATTTAGAGCATGGGCTAGTTTTCCCCAGTTGATTTCCTTAACCAACAAAATCCAATTTTATAATATAACCAATATGCACGGAATTAAGAAATCACCTTCACAATCATGAAGGCAAAGAAAATTCATCTGAAGCTAAAGAAAAGGCATTTAATATACTTATCCATATCTATGGCAATATTTTATTTATTTTGAGAAAACAGAAAAAAAATAAAACTCAGATAAGCCACTGAAGGCACTATTTAAAAAAAAAAAAAAGCTTTTTTGCATTTTGGGGTAGCTGAAGGTACTTGATTTTGGTTTTTTTGATAAAGTAAAAAGTCAAAAGTCCTTGAATGAACTGGCACAGTGTAAGTAACATTTAGAACCTTCTAACTTGCCTGCTTTTTTTTTTTTAAATACAAGTGATTAATTTCATGAAATAACACCAACAATTTTTCATAAGCTATAATGCAGTCTAAGAATAGGCCCCTGTATAAATTGAACACAGTAGTCACATATTTTGTGGGTAGATTAAGGATAAAACTGCTAGCTCCATGCTGTGCCAGATGAAAAGGAACTGTTTGAGTACTTTAGAGCATGCATATTTAGTAGGCTATCCAAATTATTTATAAAACTTTGGGGAAAAAATTACTATTTAAGGAAAATAGTATCATTCAGCGAATAAGGAACAAGAAGAAGAAGAAATTCAGGTTCCATTCTCAGCTTCTGAGAGACTTGGCAAATCACTTCTTCCTGTACAGTTTCCATATCTACGGAACAAAGGTAATAGTTTACTAATCTGGCAAGATGTTTCAGAATCTGTACATGAAACATCTTGACATAAAAACTGAGTATTTCGGTAGAAATAAGACCTTTCCACTACACAGATTTGCTGAACTGCTGTAAGAATTCAAAATCACCACAGTATGCTGAGCAGCATGGTGTATTTACCACATTCTGCACATGTGAGCAACACACAAATATTCAGTTCCAGCTCAACAAATTTAGGAAAATCCCAAGGGAACAAGTAGGTGAGCTGAATAAGTATGCAGAACTACAGAAGAATCTCCTGCACTCAGACAGCTATAGTTAACACAAAGCGAACCAAGTCTTTACTACCTTCAGCCATCCTTTAGACATTCAGCAACACCCCAGTCATTGGAGAATGAAGCAGAATGATTTGAAAGAGCCAAGTACCAAAGAAAAGCCTGTAAAATCTACAAAACAAAATGGGCACTTACTTTAGCATCACAACATAAATAAGTAGTAATGTTTTAATAAATGATGTAGGTGTAGGGAGCCTCAGCAAGCACCTCAGCAGTTCTATGTAATACCAGCATTGAAGTCTTCAGAGAGACTTGTCTACATGTTGTTATAGCACTGTGAAATGCAACTCACAATCCCTTTTGACAGCTTCAATTTAGACATATCCACCTTTACAGTAGGGACTATACGCTACAAATAACTGTCACAACTTATTGAGGAGCTTCCTTAATTCTAGATAACTAAGAAGTATCTTCATCTTGAGCATGTACAAAGAGACCTAAGAGAAACACAAAAGATATGCAGAACAAATGAAGAACAAAGGTTTGCCCTAAAAATCAAGCTCATTATTAACTTTTCTGAAAGTGAGACACTATCTTTCAATGGCCCTCAACGGAAAGCCTCATCAACTCGAGAACCTGCCACTCAGTAACATTTGTACTGCTATTAATAATGAAGAAATATATTTAAAAAAAAAATACTATGCAGCCACAGTCATGTAGAGATCCAGTAATCAAGTACTAAATAACATGGTTAAAACCAGAATTGATATTTCAAGAAAAAATAAACTGATCCATAGTATCAGATTTTACAATGAAAGAAGGAATATTGCACCTATGAGTGATCTCCAGTGCAGGAATAAAGTTTTCATCCAAATCTAAAAGCAAAAAAGAAACAGTCAAAAACATGACCTATAAATCCAGAAGTTATTTCCAGGTTCTTTCACTTCTCCAGAAAAGGGCACTGCCTCTTCTCTGTACGTCCAAGACAGCTAGCATATTACTACAGACCTTTACACTGGTAAGTGCAGAAGCATAGAAGACTGCAAGCACTCTTATTTGCTAGGACATTCCTTACCACCTCTTACTTTTTTCTCTCGTTGAACAATTGTCCATGGGGCTCTTCATCTGCTTCACAATCTGCCCAAAATATCTTTTTCATCCTACCAGTTGCCAGCTGTTCCTCATTCACATGGACAGATGCAGAAGTTGTTCATTTCTCATTTTGAAGGATGTTGAAACAGTTGGACTTTTCCCAGTCAGTCTGGGAAAGACAGACATATGAAAGGAGAATGTTTTTTCTACCAAGTATTACCAAGGAGTCTAGACAACATCTTATCTTCTAAGAAAAACACTATAAAGCAAGTAAAACTACAACATTAAGAGAACTAAGGAGAGCAGAAACAGGAACGGACTGGTCCTCTCATCTTCTAACGGACAGATGATGAATGCAATTCCAGCCTTACCACTCTCTGTACTAGCAGGCATAGCTAGGACACGTGGAAAAGGAGAGTGGATAGGCAGGAAATGGGAAATATCGCTTCAGCATCAGTGCACTGAAAAAAGGCAACTGCAGTCCTGCTTCCCAGGGCTCATCTGTGCATCTCCAAGCAGACTTCTATTCTGTCTTCTCTATACAGCACATTTGGTGGCTGCCCACAGCCCTCCCTTCCCAAGGCTGAACAAGTACAGCTCCCTCAGCTTCTCCTTGCACATCAGTCAAGAACCGTGAGGCCAGCTTGGGACTGGCTTGGTGGCCCTCTGACAGATTCACTATGGTTTTTTAAAGTCTTCTGGGTCCAGAGGAGGGCCACAAAAATGACCCATAGGCCAGGAACACCTCTCCTGTGAGGAAAGGCTGAGAGGATTTGGGTTGTTCAGCCTGGAGAAGAGAAGGCTCTGGGGAGACATAGCAGCCTTCCAGTACCTAAAGGGGGCCTGCAAGAAAGCTGCAGAGAGACTTTTTAAAAGGGCCTGCAGTGACAGGACAAGGGGTAACAGCTTTAAACTGAAAGAGGGTAGGTTTAGATCAGGTACAGAGAAGTTCCTTACTGTGAGGGTGGTGAGGCACTGGCACAGGTTGCCCAGAGAAGCTGTGGCTGCTCCCTCTGTGGAAGTGTTCAAGGCCAGGTTGGACAGGGCTTTGAGCAGCCTGGTCTAGTGGAAGGTGTCCCTGCCCATAGCAGGGTGTTGGAACTAAATGATTTTCAAGGTCCCTTCCAAGCCTAGCTCTTCTATGATTCCTTGTACTGAAGAGCCCAAAACTGGACACAGTAGTCCAGATGTGATCTCAAAAGCCAGCTAGAGGGGAAGAATCACTTTTCACAACCTGCTGCGCGTGCTTTTGCCAACACAGCCCATCATGCAAGTGGCCTTCATCGCAAGGGCACACTGCCGAATTATGTTCAGCCTGTCCTCACCTGGAAGCACAGGGCCTTTTTCTACAAAACTGCTTTCTAGCAAGTCAGCACCTAGATGGACATGCTGTGTGAGTTTATTCCATTCTAAACACAGGATTTTTCATTTGCCTTTTTTTGAACTTCATGAGGTTCCTATCAGCTCACGTGTCCACCCTGAGTAGGTCCCACTCAATAGCGCCCTTGCCCTGCAGCACACTGACTGCTCCCCCAAAGCTGCTGTCATTCACAGACTTGCTAAGAGTGCAGCAAACCTGTCTGCTAAATTAACAATGAAAAAGAGACATCTAATAAGCACGATAATTTAGAATAGCCATCTCCATGCCACTGCAGAGGAAGGAACACACAGATGTAAAAGGAGCCCAAGAGAACCGGCTATTGATTTACGGTGATTCTTGTGAGAATAAAAGCCTACCAGTCCCAAGTATTTTCTGCATCCCCACAAAAGAGCCTGCTGTCCATATACCAAACCTGACAGAAGGACTGACTTTACAGTCCTACATATTCACTTAAACTGAAGTCAGTGGTGGTTTAAGTTAATATGATGGATTGTAAACAACTGCAGTTCAGAAGCTGGCATAAGTTTGCTTCTACCAATTTACTGATGGAGGCTGCAAACCTCTTAAAATTGCCAGAGCTCATCTGCCAATACCTCAAGAAAAAAATCACCAACAAGCTGTTCCCACAAGAAACATCTTTCAAAGTGAATATGTGACTGACAAAATGCATGGCTGTTAAAGTTCAACAGATTTTGTAACAATTTTTTGCTGATCTTAACCACTTTTGACTTTTGATTTACCTCAATAAGAGAATAACAAGGTATTTTGCCCTTACTAGGAGCTGAACTGAATCTGAATCCTGAAATTCTCTTTTAGAGCATGATGTGGCCTTAAGAAGAAGTGGAAAGATTTAAAGATGTTATGCCTCCAAGAACTCTGTGTTCATACTGAGACAAGAAACATCAGTGAGCTACATATAATAGATTTTAATGCCAAATCAATCTCACCAAGAGCAATGCAAAGAGACTTGCATGACCAATGCATTTTCTTTGGAATTATTCCAACAGAAGAAACAAGAGGAAAGTTAAAAAGCCAATTTCTACCCACAGGACTTTTCCAGCATCTCCAACAAAACATTTCACTTTCTCCACTTAGAAACATATCCAGAGTTCGGCACTATGACAGGTGATGGTCAACTGGAGTAGCAGAGAGGGGCCTTTTTTTAACAGGTCAAAGATGAGCTACCAAGCTTAGCAGCTAGAGATTCTCAAGAAAAATCTGCAAGCCTCCAACCAGTACTGTGTGCAAATTCTCTGTTTGATTGACAAGGAGAGAAGGAAGGCAAGGGAGGACAGCCCATGGCCTCAGGTTCCACAGGGAGGGGAACAGCAGTGTAGGTACTGTAACCAGTCACTGCAGGGAGTGAGGAAGGGTGAAGGCCATGGGATCCCACTTGCCGGCCTTCCAGTATACGGCAGCCGTCTCTGAGTTTAAAGGCTGATTTGTCTGGGATCTCCACAGTCAAAGGCACGAACTGGCTTCCCCGACCCATTCTCTGCCCGTGCCTAACACAAGCTCTTGCTCTATTCTACCTTTGAGAGGGATCCATATCTCTCCACCGACTTCATATTATGCCTCCAGTGCCTACCTGAAATCCTTTGGTTGGGAGCCTAAAGAGAACAGTCATGAATGCTTTTGTCTTTGCTGCTGCTGCAGGAAACTATACGCTGGGCACCTGCGTGGGGAAGGGAAGACAGCAGGCCACAGAGATGCAGCAGATCTCTCCAGCAATACGATCAACAAACAAAAGGATCACCAAATGTAACATGTATAATTAAAAAACAAAACTCTTCATGAAGCCGGGGTCAAGCCAGCAGTCCTTCCAAGTTCAGAGCAGTGGTGAGTCACCGAGAGGCTTATACTCCTTCTGCCCACATTCTGTGTGCACCTCCCTTTCCTCATTTCTGGCTAAACATCTCGTGCTGCCTGTAATGACTACAGTTGCTGTTCCTATAAAGCACAAACACTTCTCAGACTAGGCTATCAGCAACCCGTAACAGGCAGATACCTCAGCATCTGGAAGACTGTAGTTTTAAAAATCTGACAAGGAATAATATCTGAACTTAGGTGGTAATTAAACTGTCTGAGCAATGCTAAGAACAGATACATTATCTTTTAATATCAGAAATGAAGTACTATTAGAGAACACAAAGCACCTCTCTACACAGGAAACATACAAAATGGATCCTCCTCGTGCTGCTGGGAGCTCAACAGATACTCATATGTTTGATCACGTATTTGACATCACACTATTGCTCCTACTGACTACTGCCAGCTTTTCTGTGCAATCATGCTTGTATAAATTCACATATCTCATACAACTTTAAATGACTTTCAGAAATAAATTCTCCTGTTAGCCATTTATTATATAATGATTCATGGTAAAATTTCTTGAATGCTACACTAAGCTTCTAGTGTGAGGCGGCAGTGGGGAACAAAAACCAAAAGACATGAAACTGAACTAAGTAGACCACCGTGCTAATAGAGAGGGGAAAAAAAAACAGGGGAAAGAGAAGTTCAAAAAAAGCCCCAAGAAATCCACCAAATTAAAAAGATACATTTTATGATTTGTGGCTTTAGAGATTATGGGGGGGGGGGGGGAGGTGAAATTACAACAAAAATCAAAATAATCTGTAAAACCACCATTTTCTGTCGCATGTAATATCCTCACGATTAGTGAACATAAAGCATTTAAGACAGAAATTAAGAAAGCTGCACAAGAAATACAAACATATTCGAGAGGAAAAGAGACCAAAGCATTAATTCTTTGAAATATCCAATACTTTCATAAAAACAGACTGCAGCTGTAAATGCTAGTTCTGTAACTGACACTCAAATAATTTCAGTATCTGATATTACACTGTTTGTATATTTTCTTGCTGCTAATTTCGTTCTCAACTGCATCTGAATCGGAGATCACACTTTCACATCTGCTAAGCTTAGGAGTTCCTTTGTGGTACCTTTCCAGACCCCTCATAATCCACTTAAATCCACCTAAGGCTTTCTAAAAATCACCAATTCATTGCACAGCACGAAGAGCACATCTTCATGGGAAACAGACAAAATGGATCATCTTTTCTTCCTGCTGGGAGCCCACATTTGGTTTTGCATTCAGCACCTCGCAGCCACCTCTGCTATCTCACTGATTCTATACGCTCCAGCGCTATTATTTTTTAATTACAGCACTTACCAACAAACTAATTGTGCAAATTGGAAGCACCTTCAGTTCAACAAAATAAATCCTTATCCACGTAACAACAGACTCTGCCAGAAAGTATCTAAGTATTCTGACACATTAACTATGGCCAGAGTAAAACACCTTTGTCTAGAGAACTGTCCAAAGAAGATCACCTCCTCCTGCTGCCAACACTTCTACCTGAACCTTTAGCTCAAAAGTGGTAGACAATCATGGAACAGCTCAAATCTTAATGATGATGTGTGTTTTATATACTACAGCATCTTCTGTTTCCTCTGTAAAATAAAGCCAGACCCAAAATCTCTGTGAGAACTGACAGAAGCTGAGCATTAAATAGCACATGGGCAGTAAAATATACAAATTAGAAAGTGCCAAAACCAATACTCTTTGAGTGACATTATGCAACCAGTTCTATGATGGGCAGCAGTTTAGATGATCATAGTATTTCCTTCAGCCTAGAGTCTACGAATCTGTGCCTAATTCTGCCTATTTCCACAAACACACTGCGATCACCAGTTCCAGGTATCACACATTATTTTCCCCCATCATCCCTAAACACGAGACACAATGATCTGGGAACAAACGAGACTCCCGCCAGCAGAATTCCTGCATCACCTCCTGCAAAAATGGGAAGTACTCATCCAAGTTACAAAAGAAAAAATCATTGCTGAAAATTCACAGCCCTGCCTCTACCTCTCAGGAGCCACGTTCCACTCAGCAACATTTGGTTTTCATCTTGAAATTATTATAACCAAAACCAAAATCCTGATCTTTCTTTCGAAGTTCTGTCTTCTGTTTTCCCACCAGTCTCTGCTACTTACAGTCTTCATTACTCACAGCTGCGTTCCTTAGTTGGGAATTAATTCTTACTCATTTTTCCCCTACACAGCAGCTAAGAGCTACATACTTTAATTATCAAAGATAGCACACGTATACAAATACTACAAAATAAAATACGTGATTATATCAGCATTTTTCTGGAGTTGGTATCTCTCATTTTATCCTGCTGCCTTCAATGGGGCTAATACGTCTTTATATGTGTTTTTGTATCAGTTAACAAAAAAACCCAATTTTGAATAAGATCTTTGGCTACTGTCATAATGCACCACCTATTTTATACAGGATTAAGCCTGGAATTAGTGGGAATCGGTGCTATCATTCTGAGACGTCGTAATAATTTTCCAGATGCCACTTTTCTATCAGATCCTGTTCAGTGGAAGTTTGTATTGTAAGCATCTCCCAGAGAAAGAACAGGGGTCGCAGACTGATGCCTGTTTCATCAAGGGTCTTGAAAGCCTGTGGTTGCATGTCTTCTGTTATTCGAGAAATCAAGTCTTCCTCTTTTGCTATAGGAAGTCGACACACACTCTAATAAATGTAGTTAACCTGACAGCCAAAACTTGAACAGGAAACATAGCTCAATATAAGTCATCACGGACAAGCAGAAAACATGCAAAGGGCCAGGTTTAAAAGAAAACAGTCTTAGGCCTCTGAGTCTCACAGAATAACAACCTACAATTTTTCCTACTAAGTTGAATCTTGGTTTTTGAGTATTGATCCTTGATCAAGCAAAAGAGAAAAAAACCCTCTGGAACAAGTGGAAATAGATCAAACTATTTATAAAATGTTCAAAAATAAACCTTCACCTGTGACCACGCAGAGTTCTTTACCTGTAAATACAGAGAGCATCCGCCTGTCTTCCACAAACAATACAAGGATGTAGATGTTACAGAAATACAGTTGCATTTCACCTGGCAGTTTGATGCAGCGTACTTGCACATGACAACACATTGATTTTACTTCTACCTCCATGCAGACATCTACGTAAAAAAATCCATTAGGCAGACAGTTCTCATCTCTATTGACTGACAGAGTGACAATCGAATACTTTTCACCTTCCAAACTGACTGACAGCTAGACACTTAAACAAGCCTTCAAGTTGCAATAATAGTATGAAACACTTTCAATTACCTGAATCAAACAAATCCATGATCCCACTAGTTGAATGTATTTTTCTGTCTGCTGCTATGCCTGGCTTGGTTTACATTGTTGTTTGGGCAATTCAGATCCCTAGCAAGAATGCTGCAAACAAACAGCAGCCCAGGGTTTCTAAACAATGAGATATACCTAAAGTAGTCTTACTATATGCATGTTTGTGACCAGAAAAAATAAATGCAGCCAGCCTTTTGAATCACTGCCTTTCCAGTTTAGCAAGGAAGTAAATCTTTAAAACTTACAAAAAACCAGCATGGGAAATAGCTATGTCGTTAGATAAGTGTCTTTCTAATACTAACAAATGCTAAATGCCAGCCTGCCTTTAAAAGGCGAACAATTATTTTTAATAAAATGAAATTGTAACAAACAATATTTTAATATTGGGTCTAAACATATGCGTAGTTTGGCCAGTTTTCTAATTCAAATTCCAGGTATTTTTCTAAGTAATTCGAATTTTAATGAATTATATTCTCTCCAAATAAAATCTAAATTTATTTAGGGCACAATAATGAACAACTGAATTTGACAGAGAAACAACAATTTGGGAAATCAGATTTTTTCAGATAGAACAGTTCATAAGTAATCAAAACCATATATATTTGCACTTCTAGAATGAATAACTAAGGTTGGAGTATCCAATGTTCTGTAGACATCAATATGTGTTGCTGCAAGACATTCAGCATGATCAGACTGAAATATCTAAATGAACATGCTTATGAGTTAAACATATACACTGCATAACAGGCAAACAAGTAGGATCAGGGTGCGCTCTAATGTACTATAATTGGGTTGACAGAAATAAAAGGAAAAGTCAGAGTCCATCAAGAACTGTTCAGTAAAAAACACACAAAAAGCAAAAGATTGTCTTTACAATTGAACAGTTGCATCAAAAATGGTCAAAGCATTTTAAAAGACACAATTTTATGTTCTAAGAAAACAAGAACTGAAAATAAACCACGTTTCCATATATTTCCCTTATAAAAACTGGCTTTTAAGCCATGTTATGTCTGAGGAGATTGAATACAGTTACTTTTTCCTTCCCTCTCTATGCACTGCTTGTTTTGTTTGGAATCCAGGCAGGTAACAGATAATCTTTACAAAAACTCAGTGCTGCTTTGCAAGCCCCATCACAGTTTAAATGTACATAACCATAACCACTGAAAAGACTTTTTTTTTTCCCAAACAATGACCAGACATTAATATAAATGTAAAAAAAAAACCCACAAACAAACAAACAAACAAAACCAATCCCCCAAAACCTACCCTCTGAATTCAGCAAGTAACTCTATGTTAAATTTACAGTATTTGAAATCGTATATGGTATTCTGTTGTTATTATTAATATAATATTTTAAAAGATTTTGAAAATCATGTCACAACACCATTTTTACAGTATTAATAATTTAAAGGATCTGTAAGAACACATTTTATCAGTTTGTCTCTTAGAAAGAAATTAAATAATTAACAAGAAAGCAATTACTTGAAAATGATAATACTCTTCTAAGGTTACTACGCTTAGCATTTCATCGGCTTTTTTTTTAATCAGTCAATACTATTTGAAGGCGTCAATACAGAATTTACTGTGTGCACAACATAAAATGACTCTTTCAGAAGAGACTTGCTGTTGCACACTATACAGCAAATTGATTTTCTGAAAAGGAATGCAGCCTGTACTTAACCTAACAGTGTAACCTTGTTGTACTACATGAAAAGGGATCATGCATATTGATTTCTTTATTACAATTCCTCTTGTGATCAGTAAACATTCGTAAACACTTCTTCTCAAAAAAAACCTGTTTTTCTACTTTGAAATTTGCAAATATAAACAGGCTTCAATTTTGAATTCTGAAACTGTCCTTCTTTTCACAGGGAGATAGCTGCCAGATTATTCTGGTTTTCCTTGCCTGTATTTTAGAGGTACATTTTTTTTTTGAGTTGCAAAAAGCAAGCAAACTGGATTGATGCCACTGACAAATCACTGATTTTGCTACTTAAAGAGTTTTTCTTTAAAAAAAAAGTTATATTCTTGATGTACATATTCATTCTCGTTTAAAAATAATGGCTTATGTGCAAAAAGAGCAAAACAGAGAAAAAAAGAGAGAGGCACTATCACGGGGAAAAACATAAAAGACCTCGTACAGCATCTACCCCGATAAAAGTAAACCAGAATAGTAATGGAACACGAATTTTATATTGCTTTCTTTTGAACACAATTAAACTTCAGAGTCTGTTAACATGTAGTTTCTGGAATCGATGCAAGCAATTAAAAAATTTCAACCAAAATGTTTTGTGAGGCGTAATTACTATAAGGTCACTAGATATTATTTGGAGTCAGTTTAGTTTATCACATTACGACATGACAGGACGTGAGGCAAAAATTATAAATTCCTTCCCTAAATCTGTCCTTTTCTGATTTAGATGGATGAAGAATAATTAACTCTTAATTATTCAGATGACTTCAAGGCAGTTTCAGGATTCAGTAAAGTATGCAGTCATTTTAACCAAGGAAAGCAGTCTCCTATCATTTATCAAATCTTGCAACTTGACCAATGATGAATAAAAAAATCTATGTTTACCCGTAGCCCTAACTGCTACCTTAGAGGTTGTTAAGCAACAAAGTTTCCTTTAAATTCTACCATATGCAAATTATCAGATGCAATTTGCATTTTAAAGTATTTAACTCTACATATTTATTGGATTTTGAGGCCATGCTGATCATTGATTTATGTGCTTCTGGCAATCATATTTCCATATTTGTATGATTTTGATGACAGTAATAATTCAAATATGCAGAAAGTTGTTCTTTGAACAATATCTTTAATTACGTCCTCAAAGCATCATTGTTTTGCCTGGTGTCCTGACAAAAATGGTTTGAAATGAGAAATGGCATTATGATCTGAAATGCACAGAAGTACATTTGTCCTTTGCTGTCTAGTACCAAATGCACAGAAATGACTTTTCATGTTAACCAATCCTCAGCCCTAACCAGTCTGCAAAGCCCAGCAACCTTGCACGTAAATACTTTATTAATTCTGACACACTTTCACGACAAATTCAATCACAGTTCATAAGATTTCTGTTCAAAATGCAAAACCTGCCCCATTTACTTTGCCGCTAACTCAGAAAGTTTTGCTGCCACGTTTTTTTATTAGAGTTGTCACAAATTATGTGCACTCTTATGAAAGCTATCAAGAACTGTAATCATTAAAAGATCCACAGATATTTTGCCCATTTACTTCTCAGACACAACCATCAACCATGTCTTCTGTCACCACTATCGGAACACTTTGTTTTAATACAACTTTTGTCATTGGAACACATGTATAAACTTTTTAGAATAATTGTTCACTCATGTACAAACATACAAGAGTAATGCATTAGCCTACGCGATGAACTTGTGTTTTAGTCAAGCATTCCTATTTATACTAATGTTCATTTAAATATTGTGCAAAAGTCAAATATTATCAGAATAATATAACATTTTCCTTTCGTGCAGCATAGATTTACTAGTTTGCTGTTTCCATAAGTAGTGTTCTACATAATACTCTTTCTGCCTCGTTCAGGGACAATCTAATATTTAAAATAAAATAAACAACAGACCCTTTTTCAAGTTATATATAATTTAAGAAGACTCTGTTTCTTTTAAAAAATGCATAAGTAGTTTCATAAATAGAGTTGAAATTAACCTAAATTTATCAACATTTTTCCATCTGTAAAACACACAATATTAAATTCTTATGAAATCATTAGGCATACAGTTTGCTTACTCAGAACGAAAACATACTGCTGCATAAATGTGTGGTTTTCTCTCTGATTTTTTTTTTTAAATATGTCTTACAGAAAGAACCTCCTTTGTATATTCCATACTGCCAGACAGGCAAAAGCAATAATGAACGCATGTAGCAACCACGACGAGCATTAAAAAAGAAAAGCAAAAACAAAAGAAACCCTCTACCCTTCACAATATCGGCACATTTTTTGGCCTGCAAATATCTGAAAACAACAGTTTTTCTTCAGAGAGACTTGAATATTTTATGTATGGATGTTGAACACAAATTTAGTGTACACTATAACTGTATAAAGCTCTGCTTTATTTTTTTATGAGAGCACCCCAGGCAAACAAACATATAATGTAGACCTGATACCAGCCACCCTAATACACTTGTTACGATTTTATTTTTTTAACTCCCCAGGTGGAAGGGAAGAAGTCACAAGTATGTTATATCTACTACTTCTCTCTTTTAAATACAGGCTCCTCAGATCAGTAAATAAAAGTAACTGGGTGTAATTTTGTTTGTGTCATCCTTAAAGAGACATTTACTATTCTGTTAAATATTATGGCATACCACCATACTGAACCTAAACTCACTTAACTATCAAAATGCATTTTAAAGACAATTGCACTTTTAGGGTGATGCTTGATTCACTGTAATGTAAATATCTTGTCTTGTTTCAAGCAAGCATAGTGTTAGTAAAACACATGACATTTACTGAACAACCTTTAAGGTAATAATTAGATAAAGATAAGATGCTGGTTTTCAGCCCCTATCAGATTAAAAATGTTTACCTCTTTACCAGACAGGTATGATGCACTTACTATCAAAATTATGCAAATGAGTTTACCATTAACTAGATGTGTCAGCAATATTAGAGGTAAATACACAATCTGTGCAAAAAGGATTCATTTCTACTTATAAAAGGTTCCACGATTTACCTTTAAATCCTTCTAAAGATCATAAAGATAAATGCCTCTGTAACGTTTGAACCTATTTGTAACGCACCAACGCTGCTGCTGCTGGAGGTGGCGTTAAACCAGCGTTTTCACAGGGAAAAGTGGAAAACTAATTTGAGCCTCTCCCTCCGACCCTCCCTAGCGGCAAAGCACGGAGGGGCACCGCAGACTCCGGCCCGCTGCCCGACCTCCGGGGCCATGGCTCCGGGAGACCCTTTGGGCCAGGTGCGAGGAGAGGCGGCCCCGAGTGCCAGCCCGTACGGATTAGGGAAGCGAAACCACAACAACAAAAAAAGAAATCCCACGAGCGTCAGGGCCGGCGTGGCCGCTGTCCCGCGGAGGAGCGACCACCATGGCCGCACGCCACGGACACGAGTTGGGAGATGAGGGAGGCGGCGCGTGGATCCCATGGCGGACAGGGAAGGAAAATCCTGGTGTACCAGCGGCCGGAGTCACTCCGAAGGGAGGGAACATAGACAGGATTTTTCAGTTCAGGTTCCCTGCGTTTCTGCGTTCTTCCATTTAAGCTCAACTTTTCACGTCTGTGCACCTGTGTGTGCGCGCGTGACTAAATAACTGGAGCCTACGGGAAAGAGCCATAACAATTCGGCTGAAATTAAATCCCAGAAAGGTGGGGGGGGGGAAATAATGCCCACTTTACTGCGACTAGCGAATCGTTTGTGGAAATGCTGAACCTGGAAAGCATACTACACAAAAACAACAATGAACACACTTAATAGATCTCTAAATTCTCCCTAAATAATTAGGTAAACAAATTCTGAAGGAGTTTCCAAGAAATCAAAATATGTGCTTAGACGCAAGTTTACATGACTAGAGAGACATACTAAGCAAACACTGTTTAGCAACTCACAGTCCATTCTTAGAGGCACAACTGTTACCTTAGTAATTTTTCCTCCCTTTTATTTCTCCCCTCTCACCCCCCCCCCTTTCTATAGCCCATTAAAGTCCTCCAGGGACTTATTATTGTGCATCCCTTGTCCTGACCATAATTGCCCTCCAGGTACAATCTTTCTCACGACTCAGATGTCCTAAACACAGCCAGGTGGTCTCCAGGGCAGCCGACTTCTTTCCACAGTGTAAGGACCAAGTACTGGGCACGTCCTGGTCCCACAGACACCAGAGGGGACAGACCTAATGTTATTTACCTTACTAAAATCTGCGATTCTTGATGAACTTCTTGTATGTGCTGTTGAGAAGGTTTCAAATACATTTCCCTCTCAGAGGACAAACTCCTTTAATGAATCATGTGGCCACAATACAAACCTAAACATTCAAGAAAGCTAAGATTTTACATATATAATCCAAAATGCTCCATTTCAGAACTTAAGAATAACATAGCATTCATTTATTTTCTGGAATATTCAACCCAGTATTAAACTGTAAAACTATTCTGTAAACAAATTAAATTTTGGCCCTTAAAGACTATGACATTGTAACTAAATGGGTAAATGAAAAATATTTTAGTTACAGCTAAGGCCTCTCAATATATTTCAGGGATAATGCATGAATCCTTAAATCGATACCATAAAATATACAGAATTTATAAATAATTAAGACATTTATCTTCATGGTAGAGAATAAAGTTATTGTATGTAGTTTAGATAGGAAAATGAAATTCCTGTATAAAACTGGTACCATTTTTATCATTTGTAGAGCTCAGTAGCACTGCTTATTAATAATAGATTAAGCAGTTGTAGCCAGCTATATAAATTGGCAGTTGATTGCAAAGGGACCTAAAATTGCAATAGCACAGCATAGCAGTTAATGCAAAAAATGGCCCTTTCATTTGTAAAATAACAAAAATCTGCACCTTGAATTGCTGTACTCAGCTTGTAGCTGTTGTAAGGCAAAAAAGAAAGTAATATGATAAAATTAAAGCAATACGGTAGTAGCATTTACCAGCAAATACGAGTACAAATGAAAGTCAGTTTCAACACTTCCTTCTCATCGAAAATTAAAGCAAAATATTCACTAGTTTACACGATGAATTCAGAATCACTCGATCTGAGAAAGTCAAAAGGCATACCTAATATTTCAGTGTTGTACTGTGAGCTACTTCACACCGTACAAACGAGCAATATACCTTTGAAAGAACTCCACTCTGTGAACTGCTAATGAGTAGCTTTTCAGAAGCAATCTGCTTTTCCAGGGGCTTAAAAGAAATTCCTTTGTATCAACTTGGTTATATGCAAATTCGGTTTAAAAAAAGAAAGACCTGGATGGGAACTGAGAGTAATGAAACCTTGCAAAGTACAACATAAATGCAATGCAAGGGTAAACATACTTTTGTATGTGTTTAAAGTCACCGCTTCACGCTTAACACAGAAAACGCTTACTAGAAAACATCTGCTTCTATAAAAGCTAAACTCAACTTGACAAAAGCAAGTGATAAACGGCCAGTTCCCATTTAAAATGCCCAAAACCAGTAACAAAATAAAAAGAATGCTGAGACTCTGGAAGGGTCTACTTCTATAAAATTAACATACAGCTTTTCAGCGATTCAGTTCCTTCAGTGTTTTGGTAGCATAAGCATTCTTCTAATCATCCAGAATTAGAAATACTAGAAAACCGCAAAAGATGTAAGAGTCACTTGTATTATAAAATCTTGACTAACAGGAAAAAAAAGAGGTATTATAATATTTTTCTGTAGTTTGAAAAAGGTGTACGTAGAAAAATTGTGAATAGTGCATGACTAAGCACATGAAATAAGAAAAATGTACAGGTCAACTCATTTATAGTAATTCAACCTTCATCTGCTGATTTACTTACTGTAAAAAATCTATTATAGCCACAATTTGGTAGTGAACTGTAGCCATCTACTGGAATGAACAGATAAAGCAAATGTTCAAGACAATGTTCCTCCCCAGGAATTTAGCTTCCTTTGCATGCTTTCTAGTATAGGCCAGAAAAATGAACGGTGGTAGATGCTATTAATACTGGAAAAGGAATATCTCTCCAAGCCAGCACAGGCTAAACAATGTCAAAAATACACTCATTCATTTGGCAAGCACATTTTTAAAAAAATGCAATACTTTTTACGATAGGAATGCATAGATTGTTCGCTATAAACGGTGGAATTCTATCTTACGATCACTGTATTTACATTTGTAAAAGCATGTAATAGCAAGCGTTTCAAGTGAAACAAAATACTACTTACTGAATATTTTTTTTAAAGCAAATCAAATTAAATCATTTCAGCGCTTTATGAATTTAGGACAGTGTATTTCATTAATCACCATCAACATGTAACGTAGTACTAATAAGCTTAACTTTATTTTAAAAACAAGAAAAAAAAAAGATCAACCCATGCCAAAGTCTGCTGCTGTTCTGGAACACGGGAGCTTATCCCAATAGTTAAGGCAATATTCTGAGTACAGCAACGCTGGTTGTATCCAACTGTCACAAGGTAAGGAGGCATGTATTAATATTCCTAGAGGAATTAACTCAACCTGTGTTCAGCTTTTAATTACATCTTCTAAGACATCTCAAATTCTACCAGGAAAGGAGTGAATGCTGAAGGGACAGTAGGGACCTGCAGAAAAATCCAAACCCACTATGGAGGAAAAACACACTGCAGAAGGAGACGATACCTTTTATTAGGCTAGATGACACTACTGGAAGAGCGAGCGCGCTCTCCTCTCAGGCTGAGAGGAAGGGACTGACCTGGACAGTACATCCCCACGTTCCAGAGGCATAGTTTCATCTGCAAGCATCACTTTCTTGTATCTCCAAGACCCATCATCATGGCTGCAATAACGTGAGCACTAACGGTCTGTTCTCAGGAAGACACTCCTAGTAGCACAGTGCCGAAGGACAGTCATTCAGTCCCAAGCTGCAGGTATCAAGATATGTCGTCAGATGTAGAGATGCTAATAAAATTGTTGAATGGGGAAAGGGGAAACCAGACACAGTAAGATCCTGTTTTCCACTGTTAATGCAGTTTTTGGCCAATTTAATTTCCGTTATAAGGGGACTCACAGGCTGTACTACCAGCACACATTCCCCTCTGTCCTCAAGGCATTTTGGCCCTGCAGAAGCAACATCAGAGTCTCTTCCAAGCATTTCAGGTGTCCTAAGGCACTCAGTTCACACTATTCACAAACACAGCAGAAACATGTTTTCTGTTGCATTTGGGCCCTAAAACAGACACAGGAGATTTCTCAAGATTTAATGTCTGCCTTGAGTAAAATTAGCCCAGCGAAATAAGGTACATGTTTAATCACCACAAAAGAAGGGCAACCCAAGAAGATGGGAAGAATAATTGTCTACCTCTTTAACCTTACGAGTTGCTTCTAGAACCGTTTCCTGAAAAAGGGGACAAATACAGCTACTAAGGAAAGTGGAGAATACTGATAGTATTAAAAGAGCAACAGCAACTCACTGATACATACACACACACAATCACAAACACACACACACAGGGTACACCCTACAAAATAAGAGTGATAGAAAATCCTTATGCCATGATTAACCCCTATATAACTCAGCCTCTACAGCTCAGAGGAAGCCAGCACAGTATTAAGCAAAAATTATTACACAGAACAAGTCAGCAGAGCTTTGCAGTCAGGGAGATAAGATCTCAACTGCGCCTGAAATTTCATAGGTACGTTTGATGATCTGCTCCAATGTATTTATTGTGACATCAGTAATGCCACAACTGAAAATCAACTATTCTTCTCAAAAAATCCCTTCTCTAAGCTTCACGACCTTAGAAGATCAGCACCATTCAATAATTCCCAAAATCACAAATCACTGTCTAATAAAGTGAAATGTAACTAAACAACTTTAAACAGGGAACAACATCTTGGCAAGTCACTTACAAAAGCACATTAATGAAATCGATTAGTTAAGGTATAAACATTAAAACTTCTACTCAGCAAATTCAGCCAGATTAAACTCTTTACACTGATGGGCTCTCATTGACGAAACCATTTTTTCCACAGCAAACGGGGAGGAATTTGTACGAACTATCCCACCAGGCAGAACCAGTAGTGAGCAGATGGGGTAGTAACCTCTCTAGCCAGCACCATTAAGACTCTAAAATACAATCATTCTTCAAAGCATAAACCAACCACGTATTGTCATTGGGGGGGGGGGGGGGTAAATAAAAAATTAAACTGAAAAACCCAGCCCTCCACCCCCCACTATTAGGGAAGTTTACTCAGTTGTTGCTCAGTACAACTCTTCTTACAGCTCTCTTGAAACAGCTGGTACATCAACACTCGAAGGTGTTTTAGTAATTACTATAGTAAAATCAAATGCATTGATTGCTGGATTCAACCCTACGTTGATGAAACCTGTTCTTAATCAGTTGGTGATACAAATTCAAAATCGCTTGTAACAGATGCTACTATTCAATGAATCGTTAAAAAAATTAAAAAAAAAAAAAACAAAAACAAACTGAAAGCACCAAACAACATCCGCAAATCTGGTCAATGCAAGGTATATGTTTAAGACAGAGGAATGATAAATAACTACAGCTCTGCACAGACGTGACGGTCACCCAGTATTTCAGATATTATACTACTACGTAGAACAGCTTTTTCTTCTCGTTTTTTTTTCCCCCCTCCCTTCTCCCAAATCACTATCAGCAGTTTTTATAAGAGATATCTCAGTGAGATAACTGGTTATGGAATCAATAAATGATATGACAGTTCATCCAGTCTGTGTAGCACTACGTGGGAAGTAGTGCCCTTCTTGTTATGGTTCAGTATTAAAAGATATGCTCGAAATACAAAAGGCTGCTGAACAAACAACATTGAATGTCAAATAATTGACCATTTCTCACAGATTTTCAAAACCTGCTGAAGAAAATAATGGTGTATAGCCAGCAATAACATTTAAAATTGCCTTTATCTTTTACAGGCCATCATAAATTCAGAGGGTGAAAACTTGGTGCTACCCAAGTCAACAGCACCATGTCCTCTGATGGAACTGAAATACAGCCATAGCATTCTGCAGTCTTACTGGCATTTTAAAAACATCCACTTTTTGTGTGTAGCTCGAAAGGCCAAATTTGTACCACGCTACAACTGTCATTGTTACATGTAATACAGGGAGACCCTTAAAACCTGGATTTGATTCATTACACGACACTGTATTAACACATGACATCCACATTGCATCCACAACACCCAGACGCGATCCCGAGAAAGAGAGGATGGCGAGATGCAGGACCACATGTCTCACGGAAACCACGCCGCCATTCCCTACGTCGGGCTCTTCCAGCTTCAGCGGC